>NW_019214153.1:30638-56789 GCF_002532875.2 Varroa jacobsoni | reverse complement strand
TAGAAAAACAGTATTTGTTTTGGCACCACTGCTGCTCAAGATAGCGGAAACGATTTGTACTGTTAACTGGCTACAGGGTAACAATTAATATTTAACGAGATTATGCGGATAACGTGACGATGAACATCTCCGTATATAATAGTCCTAGCAGCAATTACCATTGCACAGCGCTATCATTTGACTAAGGAGACCTCACTGAAAGAGTTCGACCAGATTAATGGAGAAAGCAACGTCGACAGAGTAACTGCATCGACAAATGAAGAACAAACACCGACTGTACTTATGTTTTATATGACGTCAAGAAGAATGCTTTATCGCGTGCACTTGGCGCCGTTTCAAATGGTCTTCCTTTGACGGCTTCGTTGTCAATTGCTATTGTGACTGTTGGCCGTCCTGTGTCCATATCTGTGTCTATGATGAGAAACGACCCGTCAGATTAATTTTAAATTTACGTGTATACAAGTGTGTACAAATATATCTATGTGTCGATTCGTGCATGTTAGATCTTCATACTCCAACTGTGCATGCGGGAGTTTATCTGTTTATCGCACGCATCTCAGAGTAACCAGGTATCATATGAACATGCAGTTTTGCTGCAAATCCTGGACAAGTCTTTGAACAAACCATCGCAGGAAACCTTCTTGGAAACCTGCTTTCAGTCACAAATGTGACCTGACGAGGTAGCGAACGCAATGACAGCATCATCATTGTCAACAAAAATTTATGAAATATTATGTACAAACAATATGACATCTCAAAATGACCAGCGGAGGTCCTTTGCCTTTCCTTTACTTTTTTAAGGATTGGTGATATAACTATATAAGGCTTTTTTGAGTCTGATACCCTCCTAGTCATGTGTGCTTAGCAATCCCAAATTTACTTAACAGGCCGGACTGTCATATTTCGATATTATGTAAAATCATATCGGAAATTATAATAAATATAGCTTGTGTAAATCCAAAAACTTAATTATAGCTAGAGCTACAATTGGAATTTAAATTAGTAGATGAACAATTGATCACTGAACAGTAACCTACCTTAAGTAAGTAAGCTTCCTTCACGCACTGTCTTCTCGATCGAAGAAGCCCATTCTTAGCACGGCTTTCTTCAGTCGTACGACCGATTAAAAACTATGGAGCACCTTCACGCACTCTTCCAAATAGCTTATGCTAATAGTCGTTGCATTGGCCTCAGGAGAGAAACTATGCGTTGTCATCACACAGATCAATATGCCCAATCCAAAATCGAGAGGTGAATAGAACCTCGACCCAAGCATATGTAACCTGTAGAATCTACATGCAGAATGCTCTAGCGTATACACTATTTTGATATTTTCAACGGTTTTACAGATTACCCTCATCTGCTACTTTGTTATCGCTTCTGGAATCAATCGTTTTCATTGACATAGCCAATTCAACAGTCAACGGAATCTTCACTGTTCGCCATTATGCTGCATAGAATGTATTTAATGTAGGTAGGTATGAACAATGTATTCAAGGCATATACGTGACCGGGCCATCATGTTTTGACGACCTTTGGCTTTCCATTAGCTGTTCAATATTATTCTAGGACAAGCTTCGCTATCATTGTCAGTTGCATCGTATGTCTGTAGGTATGGACAAACGTAGATATTTATCTCATGGCAAAACCGATAATGCTGGTACCTCTTTGGGTCCCTCTCCTTTTCTCGTCTATTTGCTTGGATGGCCGGAAAATGAGCGTACAATAGTACTCTGTCGCTGCTGCTGAGTATAACGGGGACGCGCGGCAAATGTCAAATCAACAAATATTTACTTCTCCGATAGAAAAGCACGAACGTAAAGGGTATTTAGCATTTTATTGGTGCGTAGTACGCTTCATACAATAGTATCTATGGCGACCAATAGCAGTGATGACAGCGGGCGTCAATGTAAGCAAGAGCGGCCGATGATACGCCTCTCTGTTTCTGGGCGGCCGGTGTTACCCGAGGCATGTAAACTCCGAAGAGACAACTTTTATTTTAGCCACGGTAGCGGCGTCGACGACGTCAACAGATGCAGCAACACCACCACCAACAACAAAAATTACTGCTCGTGGGATTATTTAAAGGGAACAGCCAATTACTTGTATTGCTACTGCGATCAGTGCCAGTGGTGAGCCAAGCGGTGGCGTCTAATTCATTACATCTTCGTTTTCCTAAGGATGTCACAATATCGGACGACGCAGGACAGCACTCCAGACTATCCTGGGTCGGTCGGCCATAAGTAAGTGGCCAGTAAACACAAAGCTTTTAGACGAACACGTCGACAGCATCGACAAAACAGCTGACAGGGTCAGCTGAGATGATACGAATAATGCACGAAGACATATCGATGAAGATTAAGCGAGAACGAACGGCGACGGACAGACGTCGCATACAGACGCGCATCAACTTTGGAGAATGTCGTGCCACACAAACATCGTCACACCACAAGCATATATCAATAATATTACCTATATACAACAGGAAAAGGTCAACAAGATGAATAGTGTCGACAGCATATATGTAGTTTAAAAATATAATAGCTTATAATTTATTAAGAAGCTTACTAAAGACTATGTTTACATGTAAGCCTTAAACACAGTAAGCTGGACCCGTTCTTATCTTAGCCTAATGCTGAACAACATGATATTAATTCGTAAGAGAAATGAATCGAGTCTGGCTCTCATCTAAGGGCAGATTTAGCTATAGATTAGTCTATACAGAGTCTATTCAGTTTGTTCTCGGTTCTACGTACACTTCAGTTGCTTCAATCAGCTGTCGGACTCTTTCAGCGCAGAACGAGGTGCGCTTGCTTACATCCGGTCTGAAGCCTAGACCACCTCACACCTCCTTAAGGTTTGTAGTAGTTACAACTGTGCCTAATCTATTACAATTAAACTTGTTATTCTCGATCGCTATTTTCACCTTAAGTGAGAGTTTATGAAAGCTTAACATTACTATACTCTTACAAATAGAAGAACTTATTTACATTTTTAAATGAGCTTCCTGCATATTTTCTAAAGAGAACAAAAATTAAGCTCTAATAGTTTGCTCGGAGCAACTTTTTCTCCGTTCGTTGTTTAATCCTACGTCCTTTTACATCCCTGAGCGCCTCCTACTCTGTTATTGTTGCTACTTCCATTATAGGCCGCCCGTTGTGTGGCATTCCTTCTCTCTGACCTCATCTACTTGTTACTGCTTAGATTGATTGTTTTGTCATCGTGATCTACTACAACGACATAAAACGGGTTTGGCATACTCTTTATACGTGCTTGTCTGCTTGATGACCTGTTGGTGCCTGCTTCAGCCAGTAGCGCTTCGTTGAAATGACTAGTCGCCTTTGGTCGTAGTGCTACGCAGCCGCTAACCGACCGCAGCATCTGCACAAGATGCCGAGGCCTGCCCCAGTCAACAACAATAGAACCCATAAATAGAACGAGAGCCTTAGCCCCAGTAGCATTATTTTCGCCGCCACCTCCTCCTTGCTGCAAATGACCAGATCTTTTGAAATGCGGCATCAGAGGGTCAAATACTGGCGCCGATAACAGCAACAGTGTAGTTGATAGTTGTCACGATATCGCGTTGTGGAGAAGCGTCCGACAGTTGTCCTATGAAAGAACAGCAGCCTTTGTTTTTACCTGGTTGACATTCATTAGCGTTATTGTTCGTGATTAATGCTTAAGTATTATTATACGTTACGTTAGCCGCTGTGGCTACTTCTGCGAACGTTGGCGCTGTTGTTAATTTTGCTAGTGACGTCGAGCTCGCCTTAGTTGTTCCTCATCGCCTAGTCTCGAGAAGTTTCGGCATCTGCTTGGGCTTGTCGCTACATTCGTCTTTCGACCCGATCGACGACGCTTTGACCAAAATTGAGAATCAATATAGTCAGATACTGCATATGCTATCAGCTCATTTGTTTCTAGCTGGTTTTTTAATGGCCCAACACAACTAGTGGCAGTAGAGTATAAAGCTCCATTGACTCGTGAGTGTTGCTTGTGCGCTGTTTTCTCCATAAGCGTCCACACTGTTAGCGTTAAGAAAGCAGAGGATGCGAGCCCCATGGTGGCTCTTGTGCGTGCTGCCCAGTAGGTCTTCACTGATAGTATTGCACAGGTTTGCATGTTTATACATGCTTAGATCACGTAAAGGTCGAAATGAAAAGTTTTCGGAAAAGTGAAGCAAAAAATGAAGATGGAGAAGCTTACGGGCCAGACCTTTTATTGATGGACGCACTGGTTGTATCTTTTAGAACGAGCATGGTCGCTTTGTGACAAACGACTGCTTTTACTAACGATTATGTATCTGGTGCTGGTCAGACGCGATTCTACACATTGTATCTGTTCTGACTGTTTGTAAAAAAAAAAAGATAGTGTCTATTATGGTTTCATTGTCGGCCACTGTTCAAAAACCCAGAATCGGCTAGTAGCTAAAAACGATTTATTTGAATTTAGGCTTTATCTACTGTGTGCATACAGAGGGTCATTGCTTCTGACACATCCTTTAGGTAGAATTTTCCATAAGCTGCATTCTCTCAATTTAGATTTAACATTATTTACGAGCGTTTGCATTCAAAAGTATATAATTAGCTATTAATAAAGATGAATTATTAGAAAAGAGATACTTATTCATATATATAAATATATATGTATATTACTAATAACTAAGATGTGCAGCATCTAGTGCGGCCATAAAAAAGTGTAATGTACAGGGATAATCTCTGGCATTCATTATACGCGTTCGCTAGTCAAATACCACTAGGAGAGGACGACCTCAATGCGATCTTCATGTTCCAACATGCTGCCAGCTCGTCATCCGCTCAAATCATGTCCATTATAGACGCGCTTTATACCTATAGCAGACTGGTTGAAGACCTGGCATGAAGCAATCACCAGACCATAATTTATTTTAGACCAAGTACTTCTATATACAGCAGATACTATTGATCTCTTCACCGGCACTTCATAATCAGTTGTCATATCGTTCTTCACTTTTACACAAAGCCCTCAAGGCCCGTCCTTTGTGTCACTAACCGTAAATGATGCAGTGATAATAAAGTACAATAAATTGCTATACGTGTTACAATATACTAAGTAATCAGTTTCATCACGTAGTAAGCAATGCCATTGCTATATTTTGACCCAACAAAATTTGCCACTTGCCAGTTGGTCAGCGGCGACACGCTAACGTCGTCAGGTCGTATGTGTTGTCTTTGTCAATTAAGCTCCCTCATCCGCGCTATTAACCCATCTTGTTGGTGTTTCTAATCACGACATGTCGTTAACTGGCACTGGGCTATTTCTGTTGTCTACGGAAACCAACTGTTGTCGGTCCTCCAAGCCACATACAGCCCCGCCAACAAGGAATAAAAACAGATCAACGAAGTATTCTAGTATTAGTAGGCGGCATCGTATATAGTCTACGCTCATCGGGACATTATCTGCGTCACAGCCTAGCATTGTGCTAAGTGCTTTCGAAGTTTACTCTCTATTCAGCCAGCTATAGCAGCTCTGCTAACACGTGATCGATACATGCTGGTCACCCCATCCAAATCTTCGTTGGCAGCCCACTTTACTAGCCATTGCTCGCTGTTCATTGACATTGGCCCTGAAACGGCCACTGGTCGATAGCAGCCAAGTAAAACAGACAGTCAGTCCGCGAATTGTATTAGCGCCTTGTATCGACAGAACGCGCGGAATACGAAGAATGCCCCCCGAAAGTAACACGTAAACAAATGGACACTTAGCAGCCTGAATTCAGGGACAGGCACACATACATACAGATACTTATATACTATAGTACATGCTGGACCACTAGCAAAAGTTGTCTTTTGTCAGCCAGCAGAGAAGAGGTGGGCAGATCGGGATACCAGCTACCTAATTCAGCTGGGTACCAGCTAGAACACTGAGTGGTCACTATCAATTCTTGTGCCCCTGCCACAGCTTGCTAACAGCACACGTAATGAACGGGGTGGATGCACTATTTCGGAACTTTTCTTTCACTTCTTTTATAGTTGTTGAGACCCGCTTTTGCATTACCAGGCTCTGTGCAACAGCTCTGGCACTTGACGGTATTGTCTTTGTATAGGAACGGCTGCCGGTGAAATTGTTGTAGCAAAGAAGTCGTGGAGCCAACGGAGGGCAAGATGGAGGGGCTGTGCCGACCATGATTGCCACTGTGTATAGCAGCTGGTCGTGAATATGAACGGGTGATAGGGCCAAGGAGAAAGAGAGAGAAATAGAAGGGTGAAACGGATCTTGTAGATGCGTTGACGGCCGCATGTCAGAACAAGGATGCTGAAGAAAGGATGGAAGAGATGAAAAATGTGATAATGAGGCACTAGACAGGTTTTCAATAATGTCATGCAATGCCGTGAAGACTGTGTTGTTTCCGTCTTTTAGGACAATAAGCTTCGGTGCCTTGATTTGTCTTGTGTCTACCTCTAGAACGATGCTGATCCCTTCTAACCCCAAAACTGATTAGAATACAAGTCCTATATATCTCTGACTGATCTTTATTGCTGCTGGTCCCATAGTTCTCCAGTTGCCACTGCCTTTCACTAGATGTTTCTTACGAAGTTGCGAGTGGGTAAATGTGGACATACCCCGTAAATATCTGAATTGTGCTGCACAGACGAACGGTATCTGTGGTTCGGTTATATACTGTGTTAGATAGTGTGCAGATAATTATTCTGCTGAAGTCGTATGCTATAGTCCGTGTTAAAGGGTATTAATGCGAAACATTAGTTGTTATGTTGGTGTTTCGGTGTTCTTTGTGTTGCTGCAATTTTTTTATGCCGGTTCGCTTTCGAAGATTTTCAATAGCGTTGAGGACGTTCACGAGGTCTGAGTTTTCCAACACGGTACGAAGATACAATGTATATGGGCGTCGGCACAAAGCACAGTTTTCTTGTTTATAGGCTGTGAATACTTTTTCGAAATGTTGATTTTTTACTATATTGACCACTATTGAAATAGTGAGAGAGCTCAGTTTTTATAAGCCTGTTTATTGCTCTGCTTTGTATAATCTAAAAATATAAAGGTAAGCAGAACCTATTTTAGAAAATATAGCTGCTTCAACGTTACAGTGGTCATTATATTATTATTCGCCTAGGCTTTTTATATATAGACCTTAACCTATGTGCGAAGGTTCATTCCTTGGAAATGAATGTGACAGGAGGGAGCGTTCACTGTCGAGGCGTATTGCCAATAGATTCCAAAATGGCTAAATAACTCAGACGTCGTATTGGCACGTAGCGTTATTCATGGAAGCTACTTCTCCTAGAAGCCCACAAAAAAACACGATTCTTGCTTCTCTACCACCCTTAAAGAACCGTCGGATCCCACTTCGTGTATGGTTCGGGCTCTTTGTTCAAACACTTTGCTCGAATCAATCGTTATCAGGCAGTTACCTGCGCAAGCAGGCTCGATTGCAATACACGCTTTCAGAGCACTTCAAGGAAACGCACACCATTTGTCAACACAACCTCATGCATTTTGTGTTTGCTGGCGATGCTTTGGCTATGAATTATTATTTCGATTATACTTAAGTTCATTTAATTTTCGACAAAAGCAAGCAACATGGACCCAGTTCACAGGTTCATACTTACATCAAAGAGTTGTCCAAAGGCGATTATGACAGTTCCGTCCTTTTTATGGTATCCGACTTCGTCGATGATTTCGCACAGTTCGCGGATCTCCTTAAGGATCTCGCGTTGTGCCTTTTGGCCTCGAAGATCTGTTTTAGAGCCAGCCTCTGGACGTCCATAATTCGGATCATTTTTGTCAATTACCTGCTCTCGGTTAGAATGATCAGACATGCTTTCGTCAGAACGATTGCTTACGCTACTAAGAACACAGTCCCTGCAAGCAGATAGCGGTGACTATAGTCTGAGACGGTATAGAAGCTGCACGACTGAAATTAACATTATACCGTTATACGATTCCATAGAGGGTCACAGAGATAATTGATACGCACCCTTTTAACTCCGCAGCCATTTCTTTCACTGAAAAAGTTGTACTTTTGCTTTTCGGCGTGTTGATCTGCCTTCTGTTGCCACATGGCAACTTTGCCTTTAAGATTCATCCGGGAATCGATCACTCTCGTTGGGGTAGTTCCCGTATCGTGTCCATGGAGCATGCCTGCAAGGTGAAATAAATTTAAAAAATTGTTAAGTAACTAAATACACGAACGCGTTATCTAAGATTACCTTAGGTATATTTATTTCCTGTAAATTAGAGACACGATTAAATGCAATGTACTTATTCAACAAGACTGCGGCATCAGAATTTGATTTGGCAAACTGTACTAAAGTCTACTGCTCAACATTAGCTAAGCTGATGATTACGGCCATATTGCTTCTGAAAAATAAAAAAAAAATACTCTTTATCCTGCGGTTGCTTAGTTGTTATAAACAAGATCTTCCTATGGTCTTACTCCGCAGATTAAGTTGTTGATTATCTAAAGATATGTGACTAGCTAGTCTAATTCATGAGAACACAACGCAGCTGCGCATGCGCGGTACATCGTAGGCAGGCAACCTCGGGCCGACAAAAACGAGGTAAAATGTGTGACCTTTTTGCAGGACAAGTTCTCGAAACGATTACGTTGTGATTTTGTAGTAGGACGTTAATGGCAACATCGATGGGTAGGATTTTTTTAATTATTTTACTAAAACATATGATGGCGCTACGTCAGCTGACGTTGTCAGTGTTAGCTTGTAAATCATACACAAACCCTGAGAATATATTCGCAAAAAAATGTACATACTATTAATTTTACTTCGATAAAGAACGCCGAAGGCGTCATCATCTCGAGTATTCTATTTGATTGAGTAATATTAATAATAAACGTTTAGTTTGCTGTTGAGACCCGTTCAGCTTGTGAAGTGAACGGAACTTCTATTGGCATAACTCTAATTAAAACTATATATAATAGTTTTTCGTTCACTTTATTATAAAATACGCCAACGATTTGTCAGATGCAAAGCTTGAATCCAGCTCCTTCAAAACGTACAATGGAATAAGATGCAATAGGGTAAATAATGGGAATAAGTGTTTCGGCAAACATAGCTTCTTTCCAAAAACAAACCTTAACACTTCAGCCGCCATTGCATAACGAAATTGTTGCATGGAAAACAATAATGGATCGACTTGAATTTTGGCTTGCTAACAATACATTAAAATTAGCCTAGCACCTTAGGTCCAATGTAGTATCGACATGAGTTCATTGATTTTTTGCATATAGGGTTATAAAAGGCCTACAGCCTTACTGCATAGTATCCACTTTGCTAGTTGTTTTCACTTTATTTCAGCTTGTCCAGTAATCCTGGTTGGCCACAAGCAAGATGTAAGTTATTACGCAGAGAAAAGTCATCAGCCTGTTGCGATATACATGCAGTGCTCTAATTGGGCCTTGGTCGGCCGCTTCTTCCCGCATATAAAAAAACTTACAAAAATAGCCACGATAAGTCAATTTGTTGCTTTATATAGTTAATCATTTCTACACCTTGCTGTGGCGTTTAGCCTCAACTTTCGTTGGTCAGGTACCTGAAAGCATTACAATTAAGCTGCCACCTTGAGAGTGACGCACGAAGGACGGGTGTGACGTCATGACGATGACCTTTGATAGATACCATTAGTACGGTAGAACATACCCGTTGTTGTACCAATTCGTGTCACCTTGTTCACTTTTCGCTTCTACGTCGGTCCTGATGCTAAACCTGCGTCTAACACGCCACAATGCCGGAGCTTCACGATACGTGATGAATACGTCCGCTGATTATACAATAGAAATCGTTGCATTTGAATTATTCTTGTCTCTATTGAAACTGCAGTATCACCCGCAGCTTCTGAAGGGAGCATCGTTTGCCACTGCGGTAGTTCAATCCGCTATCATCTGAGCACTCAGGGCATCAGTTCGCGCACAGGCAAGGTGCTTTATCTTCACCGACCTGCTAGCAGTATTGCGCTCAATTTTTGTGGATAGTCACCTGCTACGCACGAAATCTTACGTTAGATTACCGTTTTCTAAGCGAAACGGTAAACGAGAACCAGTGGCAGCGCCGCACGCTGAACTGCGCCATTAACATTGAATGACAGACTACTTACGTCATACCGTCTATGCATATATACATATTCCCCCACGTCGTCGGCACAAGGGTTTTAATCGACAAGAATCAAAACGTGATTTTATAATTAAAAAAAGCGCCAATTGTTCAGCACAAGCAATCGATCTATCTATCTATCTATCTATCTCAGAGCAAGATCAGTCAATGGACATAAATCTATATTAAAATAAAAGCAAGTCCGTACGATGGCAGAGCCTTTCTCTTTCGTGCGCCTCCTCTGTATTTTCCTGTCATTTATGTCTTCCGTACGTCCATTTCGTTGGCTGGACCCCGTCAGCGTATTGTTCAGACCAGTCTGTTTAAGTCTGCGAAAGTTCACGTGCGGAATATGAAGCAACGTCACAAGAGATCGGAAGTATTCATAGATGTCAGCAACAAGAACGACAACGATACTGATAACATCAGTAGCTGTTTTACGGGCCATATTTTTATCGCGTCCCAACCGATCCATAAGTAATAATAAAGAAAAACGACTGTCCATCCAGTAGTTACTGTCCACGTATTATTACATACGAATCTCAATTGTATGATCGGAGCTAATTAGGCGTAGATACGTGTATATTGCCTACTACGCAAAGAAACAACGTTTATGCAAAGCTTTTCTATTTCTCTGCTAGTAATAGAACGCACTTGAATTTATGATATACTTCTTTCGTATACCTTCGGTCTTGTAGATAGGGAAACGGGTTGCGTTTGCGGCCCACATAGGGTTAGATAGTTTAATGTCAATAAATCGCACCAAAAAGTGTAGCTGTTTGTGTAAGCAGTTTCTGGTCATATATACTGTGTTTCTTTTTTCGATTGTGCCGAGAAACACGGCTGGAATAGCAGGACAACTTTAAGCTAACAAGCATATAGTAAAAGTATTAGGTGTGTATATATTTTTACGGTTTGGGCAAGGCCCAGCTACCCGGTATTACGTTGGGCAATAAATGCAATTGCTTGCTAGAGAGGAACTTGCTGTTTCTTAGAAAAGTCGCTTGCGACAACGTATCATTTAGCGTACTTTGCTTAGTTATTGTTTTTTGTGTTGTCCAATCGGACCGGATCTGATCGAATCAACACGGCCACATCCACTGTATATCTCATTTCCGATAGTCAGCGAATGCGACGTCTGGGGGTCAACTGTCCAGGGGGTTTATGACTGCTGGTACGCACAATAGACAGATATATCTAACAGTAACTTTTCAACGGAGCAATTAAATTTTAACTTATGACCACATCGATTTTCAACAGGGGCCGACGCAACAACGGCGACATTAACTGCCCACAAAAAGAAACTATCTGTTCATGCTGACGAAACGAAGGCAATCAGCCGCCCTAATATTCCGGTTCAGCGCCTGTAACAACTGCAGCTGTAAGTAGGAACATTAAACGAAAAAAGAAATAATGCATAAACGAGTGACCGAAACAATCAGAGAAATTGTCGCAGACAGGCTGAGGTATTAAACACTGAACGGCACCAAAAGCAAACTTGAGACTATAAAATGTACGTCACTGACTTGCCGTAATCAAATGGCTTCCCGCGATATATCTTTGAAGTGTAGCAACAGCAAAGATTATCCAGTATTGACCTATCGGGGCCACAGGATCTCAAAAATCTCGCTCCTTTTTTTTTAATCAAGCCAAAGGATAACCTATGCGTTACCTACTGTGTCCACCGCAGTAATATCAACCTGACGCAATCTACGTACAATGTGCTAAATTCATTTAAAAAACATGCCCCCTTTTAACAGCAAGTAAAATGGTAGAGGAACGACACATGCTTTGAACCTCCTAGAATAATCCACATGAAACAGCGGCGCGATATACGCGCGTACGTGACCGTCATCTGTGCAGTCACGCTGCTTGCAAATGGCCAGACTCAAAAAGCTACAGCCATATTTCGACAAATATGACTGTCATCAAATATCACCCTTTGTGCCGTAAATAAGAAAAATTCGTCGTTGTCCTGTTACAACGCCCGTTGGCCGCTGTTTCTGCTGTTTATTGTACAGTTTTACCGCATATCGCCATCGTCGTTTGTTACAGAACCTATTGCCAATTGTCGTCAACTGCATGCGACGTGCGTTTGTTGTTGTTGTTGTTGTTCTTGTTATTGCTTTTGTTGTGACTGTTGTTGTTATTGATTTTAGAATAGCTAGAAATAATAGTAATAACCGTGCTAGTAGCAATCGTTCTTGTTGTAGACAAGCATCTTCGTTCACCAACCGGTTGGACAACAGGTCGTACCAACGCCGTTTTTGTTGCCGCAGTCACATAGATTCATATTGATGATAAGAAGAGCCGATCTCACACAAAGGATAAGACGACATTAGGGAAAAATGGAAGAGATCCTCCCCACTAAACCAAACCAACCCACCATTACATTACTGTGACTATACAGTTCCACTAATATACAGAGCTGAGCTGTCTTGACTTGTCTGTTTGAAAGGTGACGGCCCACAATGCAAGGCCGGTTACGTGACTAGAAATAGAAGGGTATGTGCAGTATAGATTTAGCTATCGCACTATAATTATATATACATTATACGGGCGAACTTGTTTCAAACGTTTATTCTATTTGTACCATTAGTATATTTGTGTCCGTCTGTCTAATGGTTAATAAAGATGGTTCTCGCCATAACAGCAAATACAAACTGCTACTATAATATATACATAGAACTGTGTGTAAGAGTATTTGTTTGTCCTTTAGTAGATTCAGACGAAAATGACATCTGAAGATGAGTGACTTTTCTCTTGTCATTGTCGCGTCGTTCAGAATCGTTGAACTTACTGTGATTTAATACAATCAATACAACGGCAGTAACAACAGATAGTAGCAAAAATCTAGCGCGGACAGATCTCCAGCTGCTTGCTGACCTGAATTCCCATCGAGAATGAGTGGACCATGTCGCATTACATCGAACTGACGAAAAAGATCCAAACAAGAAGTCGATTCGACTGAGCCTCCTCAAGGGCTCTGACGATCCGTTCGATTAGTATGTGTCCTATTGCGCCCTTTGTCTTTGGCTCGACTGGGTAAGAAAGCATAGCATTCACGGATTGTGGCTTAAACCACTATAGCATATCGTACTGGCTTGTCGAGTTCGGCCCACCAGATCCATCAGCGGCTTAGCAGATCGCCAGCCCACCGGCGCAGCATCAGCATTATAGCAAGTATACCGCCATCGGCACCTTTTTTCGCAGATGAACGTACGCTTTGAACTGTGGCCGAGCGACTACCGCGGGAGCAGCAGCTGTCAGTGAAAACCAGTCCAATCTTTTTCGATAGAGTTACATGACGCAACTGACCTCCATGACAGCCGTTACGTCCCGAGGAGTTCTCTGTACCGCAGACATGATTCGCGCACATACGGACACGTTCAATACCGTCCCACGGAGCGGTTGAAGGGCCGTTAGCACCAGCAGACGTTAGCTGGCTCACAGCGTGCGTTATGTTAGCTCTCTATGTAGCACTCAACGATAGTGTCATATAAATGCGTGTATCTTCCAATGGAACAAAATTCATAGCCGACGTAGGGATAAGGAAGAAATCGTTGTTTAACTGTTGGCAATGTCGTCGTCTTTTCGTCGGGTGAGACTAGGAAAGTGAAAGAAAAACCGGTTTCGCCACTTTCAATTGGCTGCAGAAATTCAAAGCGAACGGGGTATTCTTGAGCCGATAACAGCGACCAAGAAGCAGGACTTCCAGCAACAGCTGCTGTAATAGCACCAATAGAGAATTCCAAACAAAATCTAACATTGCTCCGGTATCGTCTATTGATACTCAACACAGGAATTGAACACTCGTCACTAGCTACCTGGGAGACAAGACGGAGTCAGTGATTCAAATTTGCCGGGCCAAAAATCGTCTCCATTGTGTATGATGGCGTTTGTTCACCACTCTTCTACTGAGTACGACCGACATAAAAGTGTACCGCTGAATCAGACTGCCAATATGCGTTCGTTAACGAAAAGAAAAAGATTGCGGCTCACAGAAAACCTCACACAGAGAACTAAACGCAGGATTAAAAGTTTGTGTTCGAAGGTGCTGCCACTCCTGCAGTAGTCGGGACACACAAATACAAAAGACGACCCCGTGCCAGGGAGCTAGAGCTTTTTGCTTGCAGACTGGTTCTGTTAAGATCTCTTCACCTTTTATCCGTGCTGAGCGCAAGGAATAAGCATTTCTCAAAAGGGCTAATAACAGAACAATGGCCAAAACGAATTGACGTTTCGAAATGCCGTTCAACGCAGCTACATCATCAAATTTGGTATAACGACGATCACATGCGCCGATAAACGTGTTTTTGACCTATTGCTAAGATATATATACAAAGGGACGTAGATATGCGATTCAACTTTTCAACGCTGAACGCCACTTTATTTTCAAAAGTTACTGATTATGTATCTGTACACGCGTCACTACTAGGCAGTTTCGTGAAATCTCGAATTTCCAATGAGTTCAATATGGCACATTACTGCTAAAACGTCTAAATGCTCTATATATATATATATATATATATATATATATATAGAGAGAGAGAGAGAGAGAGAGAGAGATAAAGAACAAATTTAGGTAAGGTTAGCGTGAGAGAAAAACCGACAATTTGATTTTTACTCTTAAATATTCACTTATCGGATACTCATCCATAGCTAACTTCAGTGGCCTTATATTTGTAGCTGTTGAGCTTAACTAACAGGATGTCTTAGTACCAGATATCCTGGCCCATCGTTGCGTCTTCGCGTATATGCCCGTTGCCGTATTTGTTCTGTTGTTGCCAACCGGATTTCTTTGTCGAAAGTCACAAAAATCCTGTTGAAGTTTGCTATAAGTACGATCTTCTGGGAGCTTGCGTACGATGTGAAGTTGCTGTTTTGTCCGAAATTTCTACTTGATAGTGACCAAAACAATCGGCTCCACTGAAGAAAACTGTTTCGTACCAACGGTTCCGCGTTTCCCGCTTGTTGGATCCAAGGATCATCCAGCTTGGCCGAACCGCGTTCTTCTTTATAAAACGCCCATCCCTCCTTTGTTTGCAGTCTTCTTCGGTATGCCCTGGCCTTTATATGTCTCTATTCATTCAAGCCATCTGACCACTTTACGAAGGCTATGACAAAGGTAAACGTAACTGTAACAAATATAGATAAAAACAGAATTTTTCTGTTTTTTTTTTGTCATGCTGCGGAAAAATTGTAGTCTTGCAAATGCAGAGATTGTCCGTGCGTCCATTTTCAAGTATAAACGCATATTTAATATTTAGGTGTATCACATGATGACTATTCAAACAAGCTGTGAAGTTGAAGAAATATAACAACTAAATGAAAGGGACAATATACCTATTACAGTTCTCTATGTAAAATCGTATTATGTATATTTCATCTTGAGCATGCTGATTTAGGAGATCGGTTAATCAATGATATATTCTGATCTAGCCTATGACATCTTTGTGGTGCGATCAACGTTTTAGTCTATATAAAAAAATATATATATATCTATAAAGTAAGACATTAGTTACTAATAATTAGTAAGATATTTCAAAAGAAAAGGTAAATCAATGCCAAAAGTGAAATTGTGGTTCCCAATGTTTACGTAGTGTCAGTTTGAATTCAGCCAGACGGGTACAAATCCTCCTATAAAGTTTTCTTTTTATATGACACGTTATAGGTAAATAGCAATATGAAGCTTCTGCTTAAGTGCGCTGTATCTTTGCGAGCGTTTGTACCCGACAGAAACATCGCGGCATGGATGGGTGCGGATTGGATATGCTTGCATAGAAATATATATTTCATTTTCACCTCATTTCTTTATTCTATTCAGGCGTGCTCTTTACGTTGCGTGCAGTCTTGCATGTAGGTATCGGTTACCTCCGCCCGGATCGCTGCAAGCAGCTCACCCAAAAATACACATTAATTTGTATATGTCTTGTATATCTTCTGTCTTCCACAGCCAATCTTATAGTTCTTACACAATGTGTTACAACTGTCAGCTATGACTAGCACTATGTGTATCGCTTTGTCCATTCATTCTCTCAGCGCATATTCCCACAAGGTAGTTGTAATCGTTCATGGCCTCTCGTGTATGTTAACGGTCCTTTGAGCATATAAACATACAGCATCAGCAATCTAATCATATGTAGGCCGTATTCTTCCTTTCTGTGTTCGTTCCGTTCTACGTAGCGTTTGCTGGATACGATGCATACATTCGTACGGCGGCCAGATGTAGTGCAGATGTGTTTTGATCGGAGCACGCGCTCTACCCCCCCCCCCCACCCTTAAAATGTTACAGTATCACGGTAGCCGCTGTAGCCGCTGTGTTTGAGAGAGAAAAATGTGTGCGTGGAACGTCGAAGATAGAAGTTGTCGCTATTGCATTGCTATGCATGTCTCAGCAATAATAGGCAAGCAAACAAAAAACTAAGAAAAGAAACGCGTAGAAGAAAACAAGAGGCCGCCAACTTATTCGCCGGAAGGGAAACAGGTGTCGTGCAATCGGGCCTTAACTAGTAATCGGCTAGAAAACGGCGGACGCAAGTGAACGTCGAATATTCAAAGTAACGTTGGCAAATACAACCCGGCACCGAATAGAATTAGATTCCTCTGCGATGCCCGATTTCCGTCGGGTGCGAGGATGCATGCTCGTGCCGGAAAGGGCTCTGATGTTCGCTGTTTTCCTTTATTATTGTCGTCGTTCATCGACGTTTGCGGCAGCGACTCACGCTGCATCGTGCGTAGCCGCGAATAATTCAATGCTTTGTTATCAAGAATTTTGCTCTTCGAAACAGATGTTGTTGTCTACTGGGGTAATGATGTCTTGTTTCAATGACGGCAACAATGTCGATGATGATTCTACTGACGTCGTGAATGACGACGATCGAGATGACGGCGATGATGCTAAACGATTCCAATGGCCGCGCCGACAACAACAATAACAACAACAACAACTTTAAAAGATGTCACGTATATGGCAATGGTTAATGACGACGAGGGGAGACTCAGCAGCAGCAATCTACGTTGCAAGGCAGCATCTTCAATAGCCCTCTCATTATACATCTACTAAATCTGCTAATTTATATTCGACGAAGTACTTAAAAAGTTACTTGACAGTTTGACAGTCTTTATTTTACGTCTGTTATATATATATATATCTCAAGCAACTTTTTCTGCGACGTATCTTTACGACAGTAAAGAGGTAGAGTAGCATCCGTATTATTGTTACGTGAGTTGGTTTAGGTTCGAATCCGGGTGTCGACAAACTTGATTTTGGGCTAAAAAGGGTCATTAGCCGTGTGAAGCAACACCCAGTGACAACAGCGGACGTAAACATTTATTTTTTTAATACACTTGTTATAGTTGATAGTAACAGTGGTGGCGTGTTACACGTAATCCATTCTACAAAAAGGTCGTTATTGTTGCCGCAGGGGCAAAAGACGAAAGATGCTTCTCTTTTCCATATATGGGTGGGCGTGGGTTGAAGCAATAAAGTGTCGAGTCGAAATGAGACGGTAAGAAAGATGAAGGGGCTACAGCTGAACAGCTGATGACTGAATGAGGCTGAAGAACGAATTAGGGTGTCACACAGCGAACCATATGAACCTCCACACCGACTATCTTGAATTTACTTCATCGGCGACTAAGACCCCCGCGTGTGACGTAAGATAACATGTAAATGGCGCTAGCAGCGATGCTACTGCTGCTGTTGTTGTTGTAAATACAGTATTACAAAGTATTGCACATGAATATATTCGCGCGGCAACGGTGGGAGCAACAGATAATGATTATTTAACAACAAGAGCTTAGCCATGAGTGCTTTGTCGTCGTAACGGGAAGGCGTCAACAACAACGCCCCTCTGTTCCGCGTGTGATTAAGGCGATCACGATATCTGTACATATACACGTTCTATGTTATATTATACTAGATTTCCAGACTCTTCTAGCGAAGTTTGTATGTGCGATATTTTCTCCTGCTCATTTCAGCTTACATACGGAACGCAAAAATGGATCGAACTGCTAGCTAAGCTATAATATTACTTCGTCCTAGTGTTGATAAGTTTCGAAGGCGCTTCGTTTGCCTGTAACTGTTAAACGAATAGTAAAGAAGAATTGTCGAATTACCAACACGATTTGGAGGCGCTGTGGAGTTCAAAGAAAGAACTAGCCGTAAAACTCTATCGTGTTTACCACCTGTAGAAGGGTGACAGTTATATATGAAATGTATATAAATGCTTTGGAGTATACTTTCAAACAGTTTACATCACCTGTAGATTAGATCCTGTTTTTAGCGAAAGTAATGCTTAATTTTATCTTTTACATAGAACGGCTATTAGTAGTGGTATTGGATGCGCTTTGTATGATGTATGCCGTCTGTTCGGCATAAAACCTGCTACCAACTTGAAATAACTGCTTTCTAGTAAAACAACAATCTCAAGTATGAATTGATGACCCGTAAGACTGACAAATGCATGACGATGTCCTTATTTCTGTTTTTGTGTCGTTGCATCATAAGTACACGTGCATACGTAATCAGTTGTTGATACACGTATTTAGCCGTAGCGATCCTATTGTAGATCGAGTTATTTTTGCCCTATAAAATATTTGATATTCAGAATTGTGGTAGCCGCCGTATCATAACGCAAGTACGTGTAACCACAGCCAAAATAATGATGTAAACTTCGCTTATCTAAATGGGTTATCGGCTACGGTAGCGGGGAAGCCGAAATCGTTGTGATAGAAAATTACCTTATGCGTAACAGGAGGATTACAAGTAACTTAAGTCACGAGACATTCGTACTGCTTCACACGGGGCCACCTTCGCCTCGACCGCCAATGGTTCCTTTGTAATTGAGAATCTAGACGAACGACGAAGAAGGGCTTCAGCGTTCGCCTCTATCTATCTATCTATCTACCTACCTATCTATCTATCTATCTATACAGCGCTAGGAGAAAAAATAAACAGACTAACATATATATATATATATAGCGCACTGTTTTGCGGCATAGTTCTTAGGTTGATCATCAATCGTTCAATCAGCTGTTTTTTTGCTTTGCCAGGTGGGCAACGGCGACACTTTACCTTCAGTCTGACGGACGTCGAGTGAGTGATTTCGATCGATCAGCCAAGCGTCACGATAGTTCTATAGCTCGATATAATCGGCCAGTGCTTAATGCGAGAGATGTCAAAAACGAATACATTTAGGCGGATCTGTTACTGCGACCTGTCGAAATAGATGGGGTAGATGTCTGTAATGCTTTTCTCTTCGCAAGGTATACTAAAAATGGCGAGGGCACTTTAATCCTAGATAAAACTGTTGTTAAGTTAGCTAGAACTTCTGACAGTGATTCAGGTACAATGTCAATACTACATTTTTAAGCTACTGATATAAAACATCCCGAATCGTTGAATAGAAATTCTCCATTTATACCGAGACAAATGGCAAAAGTTGCGCATCCTCCATTATGGCCGATCTCATCAAAATTCAAGTAAATAACAACAATCGTAGCACAGATAAACGCGACTCGTTATTTCGTGTTTACAATAAATAATAATAAATAACGCTCATATTCAGAGATATTTCCGAATAATAACTGAACAGATTTCTTGCGTTGCTCGAACAAGCGAACGGGCATTCGTTTCGTCTCGGATAAGTACTTTCTCCTTGACTCCTTCCTCACTTGATAAGTATCATCACTTGCCATCCAGTGTCAAAATGACACTTTTCCAATCTCTGTCGGAACGACCGGTTTCTCTTTCTAATTACGTAAACTCAATTGAGATATTCTAATGACAGATAAGAAAAGAAAAAAAAAAAGAAACGGAATCCTTTTTTCGTTTTTTTGCTGTTGAAATGCTGTTGAATTTGTATTCGGATCGTCAGTCCGTTAGACGCTCACCTTGTCCTTTTTTGTCATCGTCAGCTCTTGACAAAAAAGATTTTCTCGGATGTTTTCAATTGGAGGCATTTAGCGGCCATTGGTCATAAATAACAAGGGAGAAACCGGGGCAGACGCGTGTCATTATGAACCTGGCTGTTTGTCTATGCCCTCTGTCGATGTGTTTGTGAGTGGCCGAGGTAGGGAAAGACGATTGTTTTAATTTGATTTGATTCTTCCGCGGTGTAGCGTAGTGGAGTGTCATAAGATAATAGTAGCAATAACACTATAATAACATTATTAATAACAGTTGTCATGGTCATAATAATAGTGGATTGCAATACTATGAACGACAAATGTTTTGATTTGATTCAGGGAATATTCTCTCAGCTGTTCTTTTCAATATTATCTCATTTACTATTATTATCATCGCCTGGCTAACGCCACACGAACTGGGGAGATCCTTATTTCTACTCCCCTATATATAGATCCCTATGACTATTTCTTGGCATGGCAGTACGCCATTCAGTGACAACAGCGGCGGCAGAGGATCTCGTCGCGTTTGTCTTTTGAGCCCCCCGCTCTGTGGCAGTGGACACGTCGATGGACACCGCCGTGCAAACAGATGCGATGAGGGGATGGAACGTGCGCGTCGCTAGGATTACGGCGCCGCGGTCAATAAAAATACAATGAGATGTTTACGTAAAACAAAATGCGTGTATCTGGCAAGCGAGCGACTATTAACATTATATTAGTGTCGGTAGTTAAATATGGACAGCCGTAGCAACACAATACAGAGGAGAGTGTGTCTATCATTTACGTCACAATTCGTCTGCGATTTGAGGAACAATGCTTCGCGGCAACATCCGTTAGTATCTTCGGTGATCTTGGCAAGCGTAGCACTATCAGTAACCGATCGGGCAAAGTGGCAACTATTCAACGTGCTTTGTTTTTAGGAGTGGAAGATAGTACTCCATACATTAGACTGCGTTATAGCAAGCTGTACATATTATAGATGAATGGAAAGTTATGCAATCACGAGGGTAACACGTAGAGAAAAAGCGAAACAGGTCCAGCATCGATTCAGAACGACGCACGAATGATACTAGCTTCGCGCAGTCGCCACGTTACGAGTAATAATCCAAAGAGCACGGCGAAGCCTCTTAACTATGTTCAACTGTACGTTTAGTATGTTAGAGAGTTAGTTAGAGAGGTAAGTTAGAACGAATCATACGTTGCAGACCGGCGTCCATGTTTACAATGCGTTACATACAACGTATAACGTATGCCATATCAACAGCGGAACTGAGATATTGCTATATAAAGCGACACGCCACCCCATTTGTGCTACACCCCAGTGTGTTCTCCGGACTAAACATTTAGATAGGATCTATTATGGTAACTAGCAGAGAGTTCACTCGTCCAGCGTATTAATCGGTACGTTCATTGTTATGCCGCTGATCACATTGTCAACATGTTATAAAATAACTATAGAATAGCAAGCGTGCTCGCTTTCTCACAGGTTGGGGGGGGGGGTACGTTACACTACTGCATACCTGAATTTCGGTTACCTGTAGTTTATTGTTATTATGGTATAAATAAATTTTTCACTGTTGTTTATAATTAGGGAGGATAAAGATATTGTCATCTATTTGGCTCACGAGGCTACCGGCTAGATAGAACTCTACCCCACAAACTTATTACAATCGTTTTGCACTCTGCTTTTGCTAGCGACAGGGAGAGCTAATCATCTGCCCTTGTAAACAAATGACTAGTTTATGTAATAGTGGCCTTATTATATCCTGGGTGCGTAACTATTGCATTTACTTGCTACAACGACCTGCGATCGTTCACGTGATCCTGGTGAGCCAAATATAGCTGACGTTCCAGCGCCCAGTTTATTTGGTCCCTTATATATGTTGCGTTGTAGAGTATGAGATATGAGAAGTACACATGTTGGTGACTTAGTTTCTTTTTTTCGTACCAATTAACTCGTCTAATCTTGCCGTCCGTTGGACGCACGCACTCTTACCCGCACAAACGTCCTGACCACGTCGTTCTGCATACTGTAACTAGACGGCAATAACAATGACGACGGCAGCAGCAGCAGCAGCAACTATTCAAAGAAGCAGTAATCTGGACAACGAAGACGACGGCTCTTGGCAGCTGCATCCACAAAACGGATAAAGCGCAAACGTTTTACGAAAAGAGCCCCCCTTCGCCGGCCCTGTGCTATTTACAACGATGTTTCCGCAACAATTTTCCAGTAGCAGAGGCAAACAAGTCCCCCACTCAAACAGCTCGCTGCCATTGGACACTTTGTTCCTGCATTGAGGCAAAGTTAAGCGGTCACTTATAGTAGACCTTATATAGGACCAGTCGGACGTCTTTTAGATGGACATATTCTACAACCTATTATCATTAGAGAAACCTCCCTTTCACACCCAATGTATTAGCGAAACAACAGGACGAGGTCCAAAATTCTTGACCCGTTGCGTGTTTTCATTCTTTGCATCAGCTTTGTATATATATATAATGTTACGGAATAACTAATGAGTAACCTTGTTCTTATATATAAGAACGAGGACATTTAGACGAGAACTTGATGTATTCGTACACTGTTGCAGGGAACATTTTATATGAAGGCGGAGAGCGTCATAGCGCTGTTGTCCTACGCATCTTTAAGCAAATATTGGATTTCTAGACGGTTAGCTTGCTCGTCTGCTAAATGAATTATCACACGGGAAAGACAACGAAGAAGTGCCACGTGAGATGTCGGTAAATGAGTGTCGAAGCTGCCTGTCTGCGAATGTATGGTAACGAGTAGATGAGGCAGCAAGCTATAATGTCATTTTTGATGTGTGTGTCGAAATTTTTGGCAATTGAATACGCACAAAAACTAGGCACCGTCTCAAGGACTTCTCATCCTCAACGAGTCTGGACACGCCGAACGTCTCTGGTGGATATGGGGCTGTTAGAAAGATAGAAAACGGGCCTGTTTAGTGTTCTCAACAATGCGACCTTACGCCTTACACTTTCAGACACAATACAGTTATTAAGGCCAAAAAGCGTTTGACGGATGATTAAATAGAGCAAGAATTGCTCTCGTCTTTATTAATCACCAAGGCTGTTAAAAGGAAATGTAGCACGTGTGATAGTTTTAAACACCATCAGAGCCGTTACCTGCAGAATAAAAGGAGACATAAAACGACTAACAGTTCCGCTTAAAAACTAAGAGTAAAAAATTACTACGTCGATAAATTGCAATGGTATTGTATATGTATAACATGTCCATTGAACACCTATTTAACGAGTGATCCCATAACAAGTGGTCCGGTTTGATTGTGGAAGTCATGTAGTGGACATACCTGATGCCCACACTGTGGCTTTTGAATCATCCATGCCGATACTGCACGGGATCGACATATTGATGACACTGTTCCCGCCACACGGACGTAATGGGTCTGGCCAGTATCACGGTATCAAAAAATGTTATCGTCGTCTTCAGTTGAGCTTTAAATGGGCATTGTCCTTCACTCAGCTGCCTTTTGGGAAAACGTCACAGTCAACTATCACATATACATATATATAACAGTGGTCACACTGCGAGTATAAAGGCAATATCAAACGCAGGTGTCGTCATTTTTGGCTTTAAGCGATGGATCAATTTTATCGTAAAGCAATTACGATAGCTGCGTATATGATAAATGTATATAGCCGTTTTAAGCTAGATAGAAGAAGTGCTGGAATCGAAGCTTTTATGGCGCATGTATGGGGCAGACGCAGTATGAAAACTTGTACTGGCCACGTCAAACTCGAGGTGCTAATGGACACATTTTGATCGACGAAAAGAAAAAGAAGAATCGACGACCAGGATGCTGATGATGATCTATAGTAATAACAGTAATAAGGCAGAAGGACACCTTAATGTGTGTTGGACAGCATCTGCAGTGTAATTTAGCGTATAATATGTGTTCGTGGATGTTCGTGATGGCCCATTCAGTCATCTAATGCAGTGCTGTCTCGTTGCACGACATACTATTTATACTGGGAAGTACAAAAAAAGCTAATACAAGACGTTAGTATTTGTCTCGTCTGAGTAACAGAGGACGGCAAAAGAAACATAGGGCAGTAACGGCAGGGGGCCTATGCCGCTATGCTAGAAGGAAAATTTCGGTCGATGATTCTTTTAGCTATTGTGACCTGACAAGCCGTTGTTGTGTATGAAAAAGGCGTTTTTCAATATTTACGCGCGTTTTAGTGTTTCGTCGAATTATTGGAAAAGCATGGATAGACGGTCTAACGATCGACCATCATTGTTGTAAATTAAATTATGTTGACGATTAATCGATACGCTTTTAATTATTTGTCGATAATCATGTCAGGCCTCAACAGTTTAAATTGTAGAAGGAAAGCCGATCAAGATCAGGAACGACCTGGTCTTTGCCGTAAGCCAAGCAGTTCTTTTTTCACAGCCGGAAGGCTCGCCGTCCGTTTAACTGAGAGCAATACTGGTGATAAAAATAGTTATTATTATAGCAAAGTTTTCTTTATGGTAGATATGCAGATTTGATGAGACCTAGTCAATGAATATTATGTTCAATTGTGATACAGAAGTAACTTATGCGCACCTGTATATATATATATATATATATATATATATATATAGTAGTTTTTCAAGTGTAAGAGAAGGGGCCGTGTTTCTATAATAAGTCCTAATAGTCATAGTCATCAGGGTTGCAGTAGAAGTAGTAGTACCACCAATACCGATAATAATAAAGATCATAATAATTCATTATCTGAATATTAAATGCGTGTTGCATTGTATATAGGCGTGGTACTGGTTGTATGTGGTGAGCGCCGATAGAGGGGAGGAAGGACACATTTGAATATTATTAAAGCTATTTCTTGTTGTCTCCTTTGCAGCAGCAGCAGCAGCAGCAGCAGCAGCTCCTCCTCCTCTAACAGTTCTGACGGAATTGGCTTTTATGTTTATGGGGTAAAGCTGTTTCGGAAAAGGTAGAGTTTTCTCGATACCGATTTCGGTAGCCAGTGGCCAGATCGTCTTTGACACTTCCGATACGTTTTCTGCCATCATCGCTGTTGCGGTTGGTACTATTTTGGTGCGGCATTCTGTGCACGCCCCTGGCGGTGCGCAAGCGACGCGACACGACATAACAGCGGAACGCTGAAGAGGCAGATGTTTCGATACAAATCATTGTAACTAGTGTTCTGAAGCACTGCTTTAGAAGCCATTAATTAAGCGGCATGCCATCGTTCGTCACGAGTGGAGATTCACTTTAAAATAATGGAAATGAGTAAAACAGCTTCCTTGTTCATTGTTGGACATCATCAGCGAATTTATAAATAACATTACCCTATCCAGGAATCTCGTTCCGGTGCTGTGTACCGCCCTTGCCGGTTGATAATAACTGTCTTTCTGGATGTTGAGACGGATTATTTCTATTGGGTATTTGGTCAATTTATCCAGTCTGCGTTTGACAATGTAACGACAAAAATTTGACAGACGCACAGAGCAGCAGCTGTCGCAAGCACGGTGACTTCAACAACTTTAAAGATAAAAAATACAAAAGAAATAAGACTGTACACCGCCTTTTGACGCTTGCTATAAATCGCTTGTGCCATATATAATACGTCTATTCCAAACAATAACAAATAGATAAACAGAAATAAAGAATGATGTTGAAATTTTAGATGTGGCAATAATATAGCTCATTGAAACCTACAAAAGAGCTTGGCGAATCGGCCACAGTAAGTGTCTTTCGCTATGCGTTCACGTAGGCCTATGTGGAATACATAAATTTCCCTATGCGTCTCAATGTAGCCGAAGGTGAGCTAAGCCTTTTGGCCGAGATGACGTCTCCCGTCATAGTTCTACTATATCACCGAAGCGTCCCCGTCGAAGCGTTTTCTTGTAAATTAAAACGGGAAATAGTTGCGGAAGGATTTGCCGTCCTGTTGGGATTGTAAAAGCAAAGTAAAGTGACCTGACCAGTTAAGCCATCATTAATAATGATAATCAAGCCTTTGGAATATCGCCGGTGCGGTCACCAAAAAGTCATCAGGGAAGAATTATAATAATATGAATAAGTGTCGAAAACAAAAACGAATACAAAAGCTATCCAAACAAAATAAAGCATTACCAGATATA
>NW_019214153.1:0-30538 GCF_002532875.2 Varroa jacobsoni | reverse complement strand
GTGCTTCCATGCGCATGAGGTACTGTTATAGCATCGAACGAAATTCCCACAGACTCAAACTGGTAGTTTCTTTCGACAAAATTTATTTAACCGCCTACCATAGTAAATAGCATATACTTCATTTATATAAGAACGTGACAAATTATGTGAGCCATCTTAGAATGCCCCGCCTCTCAGTATGACATCGTGCTCAAAAGATCCAAATGTGAAGCTTCAACAAAGAAGAATCTATTATGAACTATTATGCTGTTTCAACTTATCCGTCCGCTTCCACAGTCGGACTTGTTACGCATTACCCAGATGAATGTGCGAATCATAGATGATTCGCCACTGAGAGGGGGCCAGAGTTACTCTAGGTTTTCTTATTGTCTGACCGCTCCTGAATGCGGGCAAATACTCCCTGTTCCAATTCAGTATTCAACCGTTTGCCGAGGTAGCCATCGACGCCATCATTTATTTTAGCGTGCCCGATTCTACACAAATGACAACATAGGACATAAGCTGCGACGTAGGGCATAAGCTGTATTGGCAGCAAAGGCTGTTACAAGAAAGGAAACACCCGTTGAACTATTATCGACACTGTTACAAGTCAGTAGCGTCTATCCTTGCAGGCAGGTCGGCTAAGGAAGGCTAAATAATCATATGTTTAGGGAGGAAACTTAACGAAGGATACAGTCAGGGAGCGCAGCAGAGGTCGAAGGGAAAAATATTCCCAATATAGACTTGACAATACATCGCTAGTTAAGAGGGACAAAATGGAAGAAAAGAGACAAAACAGTAATTTCCGGATCCCTGCGCCCCTTTTACGTGAGCGGACGATTCACCGTTGATGTCTCGGCTGTCAGCGACGATGTTAGCGCAGGAGAAGCACATATATATGCATGTATATGTGGAACTATATATATGTATACACTACCTGGAGCGCTCTGTGCGTAGACATTTAAGAATCAGTAAAATGTACGAAGAGAATATTCGTGAAGGCTGTTTGTTCGACGAAAGTACCCAGCTTTTTACGGACAGCTATTTGCTCAAAAGTTAACGTGGTCTCTTGGTTTACTTGGCAAGACCTCACAGTAATAATCAGCTGGACATGACGTTAGTGAATAATCAGTAAGCTCGCGGACTGCAAATCGTACAAGCCTCCCTTACGGCATACGTGAACAACGTTGGGCCGCTAGTGATGGTGGTAACCCGTTACTCACGACAATTCCTAAACCCGAGTAGGCGTCTGCAGCGAGACGCCTGTCGTTCTGCACGACAACAAGGAGAAGTCACCTGGCATTTTTTTGTAGTGGGTTAACTAATAATCGGTTTGGGCTCTCCGCTACTCGAATTGCGCATATGGTGAACAGTCTCATTCTCTAATCGACTGCCAGTCCCTCAGGGTCACTGGCGCGTGCACAGATTCTGAAATGCCTTTGCATATTGTACGCTCTTATAGTGTATGTACTATTTATACGCTTGATGAGTGTATTACAACGGCCATTGGACGACTGCCAATTTATGCTGCCTCGCCTTATTCGAGTGAATAAATTTTCAAGACTTTTTAGAGGGAAAAAGCTTTGCTAGGTGTGTAGACAAGAAGACATTGTCGGAGAGAGCACCAGCTGCTAAGAGCCGTCTATTTCTCTAGATAGCCGTCGAAACTGATGTGGACATGTACGTATACGCTTAGTCATCTATACGCGATTAGACCGCAAAGAGAAAGACCTCCCGAATGACCTTTTGTCCTAACGAAAACATAAAGAATTAGGAGGTCTCTTGCAGCCATTATATTTCAGCTCAGCATTATAACAGTCGTAATCTCCGATATAATGTATAGGTACATACGAAACACTAGATACAGGTCGAGAATATTAAATCAAACAGTTTGTCTAGCGTTGAAAACGATGAACCGGCTCGAGGAGGAAATAACCAAAGAACAACTTTTACGTTTGGGTCATTTTAACAGTCGATGTGTAAATCTGGGCGGCGCTTCCAGGCAAATGTAAACCTAATATGTTTATTCGTGTATTTTCGTTCGATTTTTATGCCGAAGAACATTTTTGCACCTGGCACCAAGAACAGGTGTACGTGTGTACATCTTCCTAATAATATTAGTCTTGTTTAAACACTTGCGAAGCGTGTTGCTTCGTAATTCGACTATATATTTAAGAAAAAGTTCTCTAGTTCGACGGAACATCGTTGTCTACAATTGTGGGATATTTACAAAAGTGAGAACAACTTATGGCTCTGGGCAGCCATTCGTAGATTTGTAACAAATATGAGCGTTAATACGATTCCAATAAATATCACACTGTTTACACTAACTATATGAATATGTTCTTAGTGACACTAGACGTGGCAAGAAAAACGTAAAATTAAATTAGAGTATATTATATTAAGCTACGTTTGCGTCGCTAGCCTTTTCCAAATGCCTGCTAGGAATTCATGAGCGAACAAATGCCCCCCCAGTCCAACCGCAAGGGCAGCTGCTTTTTGGTTGTCACTCTTTCTATGATGTCTAGATATTTACAAATTGTCAGCTAAAGAATAACAATTAAACTTAATTGAACCGTACTAAAAAGCTTTGTGTCACCCTTTTGTTCTTTTTCAATAGCGCTCAAATCGCTAGAAGGTGCGGAACTTCGTACATTCACAGGGTTGATGATCCACTAGAAATTTTGAGAGATTTTTAAAATTAAGTTCAACTAACAAAAGTCGCTGAGACGAGTCAGCCAAAGGCCATTTCGCTACGAGTCTGTTGCCCACTTCATTTCTTGAGCATGCCGCCCTACATACATACATACAATGCAATCGTACAATATGTATTCCTATAGAATGTCGTCTAAGCAGTTTAATGACCCAACATAGAAAACGCATTGGAAAATAAACGCGAAGCACAAGAAGCTATGAATCTTGGTGCGTGTTCAGGAACACGAAACTATAATTAAATTATACTTCAATAAATGTATTTGAAGCCTTATCATGTTAACGGCTACGCATCTTTATGCTGCAGCCTAATACGTTAACTCAACCCGATTTAAAGCCATCAGCTGTTTAATGAACTTGAGGGAAACAGAAATTTTAGGAAACAAAACCATATGTGAGTAAACTCAATCAAAGCTATCTCTATCGATCGTTTCCTTGTGCGATCCATATAGCTAAATCCGTCTTAGCTCTACTAGATTTAACCAAGAAGCGCGTAAACGTTATCTGGTTGCTTATCTTTCTTTTTCCAGAGCGCTGTTTCAACGGTCTCTATAGATCCATTCTACGTACGCCTATGTAGGGTAGAGCTATGTTCATCTGTTTGCCGATGATGCTGCAATATGTATACTACCCAAGGGCAATTGCTGAAGTGGCAAGTGAGTGCTTTCAAGGACACGTCTAAACAGATCGCCTGTTTAACCAGCCGGAGCCCAAGTGAATCGATCCATATAGCCAGTTGGTACCTGGGCTTCACTTCCTCCACCAATGAATCTAATACCGTTGGCGAACACTCGATTGCTCGGAGCGCTTTGAAGTGAACTGAGATGTGGTCTCAATTAACGTAATGATGACAAACTTCTACTATGAATAGGACAAATTTGACGTTTGAATGAGACCGTTACCGTCGGCAGGTTTATCGTGATAGACATGGCCGACACGAGAGTGTTTGCGTGTACGAGCATTTCGTTCAAATAAAACCTTATATCGATCCGTATTTAAACGAAAGCAGGCAATGCACAGGCTTGTAGCACTCTTTTGGCCGACTGTAATCTAGCTAAAAGGACTTGAAGCTGTTATACTCGGACTTTACTTTTGTAAACTTCTCGTTTGGAATTCTCTCAAGTGAGAGATATCAATAAGGAGCCTGCATAAACATTAATAAAATTCTGCCGATTATCGGGTAATTTTTTCAGTTGTCAATCGTTCATCGTGCAATAAGTGCGTCCTAATTTCACTAGATTACTGCGAACAAAAACGGGTGAATTACGTTTATGGCCTTTCTAGTTGATTTGTTTCAACGGTGTATAGAAGGTCCACTTGATTAGTTTTTCCCTTACGGCAGCGCTTCAAAAGCCGACGTAACATCAAGGAAGTAGAGTCCCAGCAATAATAAGTCTACTGCAGTAGGATTCCTATATAAATATATATCATCTATATGTTTGTGTGTTTGAGCTTCTTTTCGCAGGCTTATGTAATAGAGCTAGTTAGATACCGCATGATCGTGGGAATTTTCCACGAGGGTCAGTCGCAGTGACCATCTGACGAACGTTACCGCCTCAGTTGGTGTTTTTCAGAAGCGACGCAAGTCAGACAAAGCCACCGATCAAGCAATGGCGTCTCAGGTATTGCAGTGCGTATATATATATATATATATATATATAGCAAAGACATGAAGCTTCAGCCGGTAACCGAGTTATTCATTCCCTCGGAAACTTTGCGAGCGCGCTCAATAGTAAACTGAGCAGACTGTAGGTGTTAGGTGGATAAGTATGACGATGTAAGATAGAGTGTTGGACATAGTGAAGAAGTTCATCTTCCATGTCGGATAGGTCGGGAAGTCTGGTTGGCAGGTCCAAAAAGAGCGGACATTTATCTACAGTCGTTTGACGTCGGTTAATTCTTAATGCGATGTTCATTTTATACTTACACTCCGTGAAACAGTATATTATGTAATATATAAATAATACACGGAGAGTAAAACACGAGATGAAGTGATTTCGTTGTTACCTAACTGCAATACATCTTAGTTAGTAGTTATTAAGTTTCCTTTTTATAGTTATTAAGTTTCCTTTTTATAAGTTAATATTAAAGTCTGTTGCTTTTTGACATAAATGAAGCCGTGGATTACAGTACTGTTCTAATGGCGTAACATTTATTAACTATCGGAATTTTCATATTATTATTAGTATCATCATAGAATTACCTACAGAAGCTATCTAAAGTATTTGAACAAAACGGATTATTAGGTAAGGAACAAATGATTTGGTAAGTATAGGAAAATCCACATCGGAATAGCGCGGAAATTAATCCGACGGTATGTTTTTAGCTCATCCGGAACTCAAGTTCAAGTTCATCCGCAGAAAACACCTTACAGAGGTAAAAACAACACGATTGCTCACAGGTTACGAAAAAAAAAAAACTGTCAAAACGGCGTTTCAATAATGAGCTAACCTATAATATAATTTTTTTTATAGCAAGGGACTAACTTTTACGATATATCCATAGCTTAGCTTATGCAAATAGATGTGGCTGTAGGTTTGTTAGTAGATATTTAGGTTGTCTAATATTTGGACGAGACACTGGCCCCTCATGTTACTGCATGGATTTGCGTAATTTTTCTTCGAGACCAAATTGGAACTTTGGTGCGCTAAAATTGCTCGATTATTAAATCATCGTTTGGTAGCAGATTGCATTCATAGTCAGCCCCGACCCTATTTCATGCTACTAGATTAACTAACTACCCTGCACGATTGCATGATCATGCTACGCTCAGAGTTTCTCTGAAGCTTGCAGCTGTTTTATGTATTCTATAGTTCATTGAATTAGTAGCAATTTAGCGTGACGAACTTGAAAAGTTAAATGGGTTTCATATCTTCAATGTACTTACAGTAACTAACTATGGAGGGCGCCATATTGTTCGGACTTGGTAATGCTGCTACTTTCGGCTGCAGTTCCTTGAGTGTCCCGTCCTCGCCGACCGGTTTGTTTTATCCCACGTGATCAGACCAAGATGCACGCACTTTGAGATATTATGGCGATATAAACTAATGTCACGTTGAAACTTCTTGTGCCTACAGCTTAGCATTTAGTGCAGCAACCATGCGTTTAGCACGAACGCCACGAAAAAACGTGCCGCGATTGACTGTCGTCTCCTCGCGCGTCCTCGCGCTTCCGTTATTGGCTCCGTCCCTCCCGCAGGAAAAGGTAGCTTCAACTATCAGCGCAGTGCAAAGTTAACTCAGCTTCTGCAGTCGATCATGAATGAAGGCGAGCTGCCTGTCTTCTTGCATTTGTGATCGTGAACGATACTAAGGGTATTAATTACTACTCGCGACGAGACAACAGTTGACGCAACGACAACGACGTGACAAACACACCCTAGAACTGGATACCAGAAACGGCTCCCACATCAATTACACCATGGCACAATTGGTGAAAATTTTTCTCCTTGCGGAAAACTACTTATGCGCATTTACGGGCTAGGTTAAGGCTAGGAGCACTGTCTTGCTGGCTGTGTCACGTGTTTCTGTTACAGCGGCAAGGAGCGTTTTCTGCACCGGCGTTGACACTTCTGTCGGCTGTTAGTTGCGATCGCGCCGGGTTGGGCGCTCCATGCGGTATTGTTGACTGGCCGCAGAAAGGGGAGCTACGCTATTCCTTCCCCCTTTCTGTTTTCACTCTCACAGTTCGGGATCGACGCCACGCGCGACTCAATACGCAGCGGCGTTAAGCGGTCAGCGTTAGCCCGTATCGGGTTTGTTTTTGTTAGCGCGTACCCAGATGTGAGTGGCATGCCGATGCTGATCTATAAAATTATGCGCTTGACGTTTTTTCCGTCTAATGAATTTGCCTTAGTCTGATTAATGACAAATGCTACGGTGCCGACGGAGAACAAAAATTGGCGTCAGCAACAGAATTGATGTTGATTCAAGAATCATTAACCAGCTTCCTTAGGTCGTGTGAAATACATTGAATTAGCATATTGTACGTCATGGCTGTTGACATCTACGCGCTATAATCTGATCTGTTCCCATAGGTTTTTTGAGCCCAGTCGAACTGATAGTCTCGCACTGTGTTCAAGATTATCTTATTGGATTATAGCGAATATATGCGTGTTTATGTTTTAACGCTGAGATAGGCATCGGCTTCATACGAATCTAATGCTTGTTAGTGCAACAGTCATGACTAACTACCTGCGGGTTCAAACGGACCTGTTCAACTTAACAAAGTTCCTACCGAGTAGAATAGCGGATCAATTGTCGCATTGCTGCTAGCTGTAAGGACGTGTACGTTCACAAAGGGCTGACTAAATACATTTGTACAGCTTCTATAATAATAAAGCGATACATAGCATTCAAGTGATACGTCACGGGATATTCACTTTGTGGGCTCGGACAGCCGTTCTCGACGGTATGGGGCCTGCGTGATTTCGAACTCAGGCCGTTATCCGAAACAAGTTCACGTCGTTATTTGCGAAGCTCACTCGTTGGCCAACCCGTGATCAAACCGCTGAAGACTAGACCGATATTCGTAGAACGAACATGCCGAATTTCTAACACTTCATATAATACCTGAACCGACCATTTGAGCGTCTACAAGAGGTAAGCGAAATGTTGAATCTTTTTTTCTTCTTTTTTTTTTGCCAGATAGCATTCAATACGCTGGACTGGACTCCAATGTATTAAGCCAATTCTGCGTGTGAATTTAACATGATCAGATCACGAAACAATGCGCCTTCGGAGATAACAACTAAGCTACCTTTAATACAGGTTACCCAAATATTAATGCAATCCGCCTTATCAAACCTATGTTTGGCTTCATTCCATATATCGCGGAATCCCGTTATCAATATTCATCGTCCTGTTATTTAGTCGAATTGTCCTATTCTAAGAATTTAACATACAGCAGAACGCGAAAAAATTTACTAGATTTTTTCGCATTTCTGGTGTATGAGTCATCCCGGCTTCACCGTGTTGCAGGCCATTCGCACAGGGCGACAGACTGTGTCCTTTCGGTGCGTAAGGTATGTTGATTGAAATGCTACAAAAGCATTTGCGAGCCGGATAATGAAGTTGCGATCGGCCAGACCTGAGCCACTCAATACAATGCCATGTAAGCGCTAACAAAAATTGCATTGAAGTAAAGCGTACAAACATATTTATGTTCCTTGATGAGGCTTGGTGTAACGCCCAGGAAGATTCGTTCTTGGCCATTCTTCCTATCCTTTATGATAATATTTACACATTTTATTCATGAATAATAAATAAAGACAAAAGCAAGAATCGTTACTTTGCCCTTAGAGTTCTCACTAATAGCTAACCTATTTTGTACCGTTATTATACCCTAAAACAGACGTAAATGTTCACAACGAAACAAATGTTATAGGGGTCAACGTCTTGGAACCTATCGTGAATCTGATCGCGATAGCAATTCATTTGGAAATGTTTAAATTCATCTGCTATAGACTGAACGGATCCTAAGTTAGGGCCTGTACACAGTGAAAACTTATCGTATAACTTTGCGCATTTATTTTACTGGGACACAGTTGTGGCAAATATAGGCCAAGTTATGATCTCTTTTCGGAGTTGAACGATTGGCTTCCGTTATCAACATGACATAGTCAAGCTTCACAAGATGATGACGCGTATTAGTTAATCTACTGTCGATGCCGGCAACGATTTCCACTAGCGGTTCTTCTAGCTACGAAGATCGTTGCGCACACGTTGTTAGGCAGCCAGCATTAATTGATTTTCTCATATTGGCAGTCTTATAGCGAAAATCAAGTAGCAGCCGATAAGGATGTATGTGCATAGAAGCAGTTTTTTTTGTTCGCTAAAGACTAAAAACCAATGTTTTTTTTCCTTATTGTCTTTTAAGGGCGTATTTAATTCTGTACATGCTAGCGTCTTGGAGGCAGATGACAATTTCCATTTTGATAAGACTCGATTTTTTGGTCTAACGTTGGACAAAAGATATACAGAAATTCATAAACGATTGATAATTTGCGTGAATAAAAAAGTTATTAGCGGATGGGGTACGTGCAGAGAATCGCCGAAAGCATCGAGTGTCCTACTGTGTTTTACCAGCCTCGTTTCGTCCAACGGTCAACTGGGAGAATGAAAGAATTCGGATGCCATCGTATTGTGCATCTACACAGTCGTCACAGAGACGCCTCCACTCACAGATGCTAACACGGACCTATTCGAATATATACGCCGCGTACGTAGCAATAGAAGCTGCCTTTGTTGTGTTCGTAAACGGAAAACGCCGAGGAAGACGGACGCGAAGATCGATTGATCGGGCACCGGGGGGTCACGAACGATTCACCGTTGATCAGGAGCCGTCCACATTCAACATGGACGGTTGACTCGGCTAGCTGCGCACCGAAGGGACGCAACTGCTTAAGCTGGCCCTGGCTATTTCGCAAAACATGTCATTTCTGGTGATGGTACGAGCATTGTATAATAAGTAACACAAATAAGGGTACCTAAATAACTGCTGGATGAATATAATGCAAGGGTTTTGCAGCATGTTTGGAATATGGAACTTAATCAGTGGATATCGAAAATATAGCAAAGTAAAAACCGCCTTCGCATGTTCCCTGACTGGAAAGATGTCAGTTATTTAAGGGATGTCTTCACGAGGATATGCTTTCAACCGTAATGTATTTTGATATAATACATAGTCGCTAAATAATAGGGACACCTAATGTAATTGTTGTGTTAGTCTTTTATTTTTATATACTATACATATTAAAGGTGAGTGTATGGCTAGGTTTTGTATAATTTGCAATTATTAAATAATAAACATTACATTTTATTGAAGCACCTGTTGAAACCGACACGGGACACATTTGTTCAAATGTATCATACCCACTCCGTCAGTAGGTCTGAGTATTGGTAGGATAGTAGGCAATGTTAGTTATCAACACGTGGGCTTGTCTGAGCCCGCGAGTAGTAAGTACTTCGAAACAATGACCAAGGCACTAAATCGAATCAATAGGAATCTGCGATCAATTTCAGTTTGTTTTCAAAGTTCTGCTTCGTCCTGTCCCGTCGTTTCGATAGAGTCAAAGGGCTGGCCTACAGTATCTCTTTATAGATAACGATATGCTACAACGTCCAGTTGCAGATGATGCCTTCTACACACAAGCCTACCCGCTTGGGTTCGTATATATATATAGGGGAGAGACGTATAATGCAATGCAGGCCATGTAGGCGATTGAAGCCGAATCACCTGCTGTCATCTACGTCACTAGACATGCGTCAGGACGCGCACAGGCCAGCAGACGTATATGGTGCTGCCTACTGTTGACGTTGAGATGTGAAAACGTTCAATGTCAACCACATTAGCTAGCAGTAACAGTGTGTAGAGTGGCATTTCTACTAGATAAAGCCGAAGAACAGACATAAACCCGTCCTAATTTATGACTCTTTTAGCTTAAATATTATAAGCCGCGGATTAGCAATACGCAGACAGTCAACCAGTAGTTGGAAATTGTTTCGCTATTATTTGCCACGTTGAGCTTGCGTAGAGTTTGAAAGTACAGAGCAGGTTTCATAATCATTTATTTCTAGGAAGTTTTACAAATGCGCTCGCGGTAACGCGTAAATGACACTGTATTAATTAGTCCGTAGAGGCTCGTCGTTTATATTATTTAATATTTGTGTTAATATAAACGACTGAATAAAATGAAGAAGAGGGAAACCACCGGTGATCGTTTTTTGCACGTTTCGTAAGACTTTTCAGGCAAGCTTTGCTAAAATGTATAGTTGTTACCTGAAGTTCATTTTAATAGAAGCTATTTCGCCGTCTGGTCCTAGGACATACGAAAAAATCTTACAGAAATTATATTCGAAATCATTGAGATTGCCATTGTTAGAGTTCTTCGTCAATCCAATTTATCATATATATTTTTTTGGTCAGAAACTAAAGTACCAATCCAGTCAAGTTGTGCGCAGCCCTCGGTTCTTATCGCAAAAAAAAAGACGCAAGACGCCTCACAAATTAGGTCTATATAGATAGAGATCTCAGACAAGTACACTTTCCTTATTCGGCACACAATATAGTTTATTAGATAGCTTAATTAGCAGTCGACAAAGAGTGTCCAGCTTTACCTCTATAACATAGGCGTAAGTACAGTAAAGCACACATCACGTACCCAAGCGAATTTTCATTCGTGTGGCTAAAGCTGTGCAGACGATGAGATATGATCGTGCTGCTGCTGCTGTTGCTGCTGCATCTGTGGATGCCATGAAATGAACAGGGCGTCTGTCGAGGTCTCATAAGCTCCCCTTTCGTTTGCGGTAATTGGCCTAAATGATTGCTCGCAGTTTAACTAGGACAACAGACCGCCGATTATTTTCCGATGGAAAAACTCTGTTGAGCTGAGAGAATGGCACGCTTGCTAGTTGTCACATCGTTGACGAATCAGCAACATGCACAATGATTGAACAAGAGGCGATACGGCGTGTGCTGCTTTTTCCGTCGTTACATCTTGCTGCCTTTTAAGAGTACACATATGTACAGATAGCTTCTACACATTGTGCGCCTCTCTAGGAAAAAGCAGACAGTAAGCTATGTCATTTGCGCCAGCGAACGACGACGACGACGACGACGATGGGATCGTTCGCGGAGCGTCCGACGCCATGCGGCGATGCTCACGTAAACAATCACTCGTAGAACTTTCACCTTGAAAGATTACTCTAAAAGACTTTCACCTCTGCCAATGGTAAGCCCTAAACGAACGAAAAAAATTCTGGCTGGTCAAAAATCGGTCAGGAAAAGGAGCTCAACAAGATGGCGGTAGGAGAGGTCGACGAAGTGCGCTGTTTGCTAGATTCCACAGCTTTGGTTGTATTACGGAATCCGACATGAATTCATTAGGAGCGGCGGCGTCATTTTTGTGTGGCAGTTACTGAAAACATACGGTTTATAGATCAGACGCGTTAAGAAAATAAAAACGGCCAACGGGAACTGATGGTTGTTAATGATCGTGTGCACATCTCTAGGTCAACAAACCGAGTGACTGAATCGGCAATGAGGAAACCGTGTTACTGTGAACACGTTTAAGCGATAACCATCTAGCTGTTACCCTATATTTATTTCACTGAATAGAAAAAGAAGTATCCTTCTTGTAGAGTTTTTGCTTCATCATACCGCACCGGATCATGCTGCGTCAACTAAAATTATCCGGTGCGGTATAATTAGGCGGAAACATTGAACTCGTATCGCCACTAATCCATGCAAGTCAATTGTTCTTCGGAGAAGTTTACCTTAGAGTTGAATTTGCGAGAGTCCCTATGGCAAGACTAACGTCTCCTCGTCTGTCTCATGATTTCAGCCATTTGATTTTCCTACACTTGGCCCGCATCGTCAGTGAGTTACTTCACCATGTTTGTGTCCTTTATTATTCTGAATTACGTAGAATAACTATCATCTCTTATTTCGCTTGTGTTTTCCTCACAATGACTTTCTGTCTTAGAACCCTGCTACAGCCAGTGAAACGTATAACAGTACCAAGTAAGGCGACGAGATAGATTATCGGTAACAAACGCAATAGTTCTATCTAAATCGGGCAAACGGGATTACTCCTACGGCCAGTACAGGAATTCGAGTTTTCGTACCTGTTGTAACACATACTCCATAAGCAGGCCTACCGTATCATCCGAATAAAGACAATTTACTTTAATGAGTCATATAATAAAGGTGTCCTATCACGCTAGCCAGGGATATTCACAGCGGATAACTTGTTGCATTGCTTGTACCGATTTTTTTACTGGGGATACGGTTAGCACCCGCTGTTATTGTTATTTAAACCTAACTAATTACAAACTCGTGTGTTCTTTGTTGCGTGAAAACTGGGCCAAGTGCATGGTGGAAGCTGTGCTCTAACCCCTGCGATAAAACGTCCGCTTGCCCAACTTATCTGTCGCATGCCGAGCGTATAATCCCCTCAGTCTGGATTATCTCAGCCAGACCTCTTTTACACTGCCTTAAGGGTAGCACCCGTTTTGAGAAATGCTGGCAACCTAATGATGCGACATCCTAATGTCTCATAAAATCATGTGAGTGAAAGCATCAACGGATTCTTCAATCCAATATCTGCTCTGAGACCAATACACTTGCTGAAGAAGTTTGCTAACGAAGTTAGAATGACGGCGAGACAGATGAGGCAATCTACGAACTTCAGATATTGTCCGCTAAACGTTAGCCAGTCGTACTCTGAAGGGACTAAATTGAACCGCTTTTGTATTTTCCGTATTAGGAAACTTTTCTCATAAGGTACCCAGTATGTGGCTGTTGCAGATGGAATCTGTTACTATTATTTAGTACAGAATCCATACAGAGTTACACACGCACGGTAATGTGTATTCCGTGCGGGGCTACGCAGGACTGCATTCGGAACATCAGCAGGCTCAAGTCACTGCGTTACCTGTCGGTTGCTTTATAATCGAATGCTACATTACACTACGGTTGATCACAATTTAATAGGACGAAAAACAAAATATTCGAATTTTTCGAGGTTTTGCAGAGCACGGCGCTAAAGGATCAACCTTTTCACGCTAGCGCTTGTCTAATATCAGCGGCGAGAATTACGTGCTCCGTCGAGGCGAGTCATTGAGTCTGGTATTTTTATTCTTCCGTAACAAAAGCTTTCTTATAGTTGAACAGTCGAAAACAAGGCAGAAATTTCTTCTACAGCTTTTCTCAACGATCCCTACAAACGAGGTAGCTTCTGTCACAATCGACCGCCTCGAAACGACGAGAATTCTTCTATGATTAACACACTTGTATGCACGGCCTAACGCGTTGCTATTACCACAGCCTATCGTCCATGTCTGGATATTCGCTATATATCGAGGCTGGAATTTATTTATCACTAGAGGAACGCGTCAAACAGCCCTTCCAGCTCGATTCTTTCCGAACGTCGCCAGTATATAGCGCCTCGTGCTCAAAGAAAATTGTTCAGAACTAATCGTAGAAATTATATCTAGCTATATTATTCTATGTGATGATTTTAGTTTTATAAAAACGAGCGTAAATCTTGTGAAAAGCGAGCTAGTTGTTTTACTTAGAATTGTATACATTTTTACAGGTAGGCAAAGATTGTGCGGTTTACCACAGTCTTCTACTCCGTTGGCTGCAATTTACGTAATGTAGATTTCAGTGAGTTTTTTTTTGTCGTAGTATTAAATGTACGTATCTTTTGCCGGACTATCGATGACTGTTTGGACTCGATCTATCTCAAAAAATAATTTTTGCTCATGTTTTTGACGCATGGGACCACTCCATCTTACCAAATCAATATCGTCGATACAACATAATCTTTGACTATGGCTTATTTCAGATGCTGTTGCTCGTTGCCTTCTTTTAACGGTCAAATCTAATGACCCAAATATCTACCGGTCCCACCGTATATTTTTGTCTTAAGCCGCGATTGCTTAAGGTTAGCTAAATAGTGAGCACCAGCAAAGTAATGCGGTCATGGTCGTTTTGGGACGGTACATCTAAGCATCAAGTCCGTATGCAAACAGAATACCTCTTTGTATCATCTGGAGCTTCTTCTGGGATCAGAAAGAAAATCCCAACTTTTTTTGTTTCTTTTTTTTCGATTTCGGCTAACTAAAATGGTTTTACAAAGACGCATTGGGTCGCATCGTTAGTTTCACGGAGTCACCGCAACATTCCCACAGTGTCGTTATGTTCACTTTCTGCTACTATGAAAAATATGTATTTAGCCATTATCCCTATTGTGTAGTGGCCGATAATTTGCTGTATTTGGGTTATCTACGGTCCTGAATTTAGATTCATGTAGTACCGTGAGAATGCGGGAAAACAACAGATGCTGAACTCAACAATGGCCGCAAATGACATGACAGGTATCTGAGGTAAAGTTACAAACTAGAACCCACCAGGGTGCATAATTCAACAACGTATCCGCTTGCCCGCCTGTGTAAAGTGTTAAAGCGGATAGGGTATCAGACCAGATGTCAAATATATCTGCCCCGACATGCAGCTAAATCGGGCATCTGCATATCAGCGTAAACAGCCGACAGACCTGTTGTATCGGCTTGACTGTGATTTTTCATTGAAAATTTCCAACTGAAAGGGTAAAATATTTCTGAAGATGACATCATCCATTCCAGTAGAGTTTTAATTACTTACACAGTACTTACAGTACTTAATTAGTGCCTTTAGTAACTGCAAGGCATACTACATGTACCACTATATGTTCATTCATATTTCCAATGAAATTATTTATTGTTGTGCTAGACATCCTGTCGCATTTATTTTTAATGGCGCCTTTTTCTCTGCCCTCGTGAAGTTTGATGATGGGAGGAGTTCCACACTCATTTCGAAATTGATAAGAAGCCGGCGTGGTCGTAGGATAGAATCGCAGGTAACGCTAAAGAACGTTTTATCAGTCCATGAATAGCGTATCATTTGCTGGGGTCCATGTCCTTTTCTTTAACAGAAGCAAGCACAGAATCTAATAAAGAGGAAATTTAGCTTCAACGCTGGGTGACGTTAGTCACAAACCGATGCCAACGACGACTTTTCGTACCGAAATGGAGACGTCGACTCTGGCAAAACCTGGTGCTGGCCGTTGTCTCTGCTGAAGGGAATCAGCTGTGTGCTGATCCGCTGAAAAAATCATTTCGTTGACTTGGGCGTCGCTTTTGTGGGTGTCAAATAGATTGAAGCACTGGGACAATACACTTGTTAGTGCGTCAAGGTATTTCATAATGAAAATAATGCATACCGGCCAAAGAGATTTCCGGGCGCGTTTAATAACCAGCTCAGATTGCTGCTGTACTGCTTTGAATCTTTGCTAACCGGCAATATGGGCACCAAAGTTAGAGATCAGAGGTACAGAACTTTGACCATGTATTAGCATCCCAGAACTACTACAAGTAAATAATCAAGTACTTGATTCATCAGCGGCTATCCTGCGCCTAGGTCCTAGACACGTCTGTCATTCTTCATAAGCTTTAACGAAAAGAGTCAATATTCCCCTAAGCAGGGAAGTCGCTAGTCAGGATATGTTTACCGTATATCTATCTTTTGCAAGTAGTATTTTACACACTGGCCAGACTTACCCTGTCCATCGACGTCGCATTTAACCACACTCATCTTATCCAGCTCAACTTTTCAAGAGGCTTCCACTTGACAAGTTCAACCAACTTACGAATGTCTTTTGTGGCCACAAAACTTAAAATTTTTGCAATAGATTCACGAGTCAGCTCCCCTTTCGGGCATAGATGTATGGCCACCGGGTTGTAGGACAATGCTATCCGATGGAAATACAGCCACCATCGACAGCCACGTACAGAGCTCTTCTAAAAGATAGGTTCTTTTTTTTTTCTAGGAGATACACCTCCGCACCTAACAAGAGGGCACTTCCTTCTATGTCCTATTTTATAGTTCACGTTTCTAACAGGATGTACGAACAGCAGCGCCGCTGGCACAACTACATGCCAATACGACCAAAATTGATACGAAAGTGATGATGATACAGCGTTTGCGAGCTCGGCGGGTGCCAGACGAATTTCCTAGCCAACAATACACATACTATGACACTAACCTTGTTTATACTGGCCTAAGCAATAGTCTGCAACAGCACTTTCCGTTTTTTCAAACCGCAGAGGTCGTCTGCGTAAAGTGCCAGTTCAAAACGACGCACCTCTTCGCTGACTCACGGCCTTCCTTGTGACGATACGGAGCTCACAACGCTGCAGACTGTATTAGTAGAACTATCGGTAGTGGCAGCAGTGTCGCCTTCATCGCGAGGGCCAAGACAGGCTGCGAAAGACGCCTAAGAGAGCCTTACAGCTGTACGACCGAGGTTTTTAAGGTTTACAGCGTGCGCGACAACTGACGGTAGCAGCTACTGCCGCCGTATACCCGCCATACAATGACAAAGATTGTACTAGCAGAACGTTCGTACACGACGGGCTAGCTATTTGTCGGTGGTAGTAACTTACAGATGAGCAAGACAGTCTATGTGAAATTTGCCATTACCCATTCACCCCATCGCCTAAACTGAAAGTCTCTCTCTTTATTCGTTTTCTTTATTTTACGCTCGCTGCGTGCTTGAAATCTTGAAATTACCTCAGCGGCAAACTGACAGAGCGGCGAGGGCGCGTTGGCTTCTTCGAGGACCTACGGCCACGACTGATGCTTCGCAGAGGCGTAATTCTCATAGTTTAACTACAGATGTAGATTGGGTGAAGAGTAAACTCTGGAGAAGCTCATGAGGGTTTTGAATGATGGCATGTGCCTGTCGCTACCAGTGCTGCCGCCGGATGGTTTTTAGAAGGAGAAGAAGGTTCGAGCTCAAGCGCTTAGTAGCGACCACACGACAGTATCGTAATTCGACTGTGTGACGCTGCCTGTGAGTGTAGCGGCAACACTCGCAGTTGTATCGGAACGGCATCATTAACTCTGACTGCCGTACTGGCCCAGCTGAGTTAAGCAGTCAAGGTCACAGATGCACAGGCCGTGCATTATGCTTACGGAACGCGTCGTCTGGAACCCATTCGTGTGAAAAGATAGAATCTCTGACCATGAATTTGTATTTTAAAACAATCTATGCTACACGCTGCTTGTGTTTCGTTAGTCCTCTCTTGAGGGGTTTTTATGCGATAGATGGCGTGTTTTAGACAATAAAATTAAAGCGTCTGTTCCCTCAGCGTTCTACGAAAAGCAAAAGAACACGTAGCGAAGCTAACAAGAACAATCAACTTGCGAATAATGATCGATCTTCTAATAACATATTTTCTCGTCAATTATGAGTGGATTACTAAAAAAAGGTCCTTTAATCCATAAGTTAAAAAAAATGTCTAAAGTTTCTTTTGAAACGAATGCAACCTTTCTACACTCCGAAAATATTGACGAGCCAGCCCTATAGTCCCGACAAATCATTACGAGGCAATATCTAGAATTCGATGGCCTTTATATTCTCTGAAGTCAAAATTTACCTTCAACTCGCAGCATAGTTTCAAGCCAGTGCGTATTTTTACTCAAGCAAACAAAAACTCAGAATAACTAACACTATTTTTAATTAAAACAAACTGTTACTTGCGGTCGTTAGAGTTGTACTTCTAACAGTGTATTTACGTATATTACCTGACTGACTTTGAATTTTGGTAAAAATTAGCTATAAATCGCTCCAGCTTCAGACCAGATGCCTGATTGCACAATGTCCTTCATCAACACTTCTGACGCACCAGCAACTTATGATTGAAAAGCCAGCACCGCAGCAAGATTAGACATCGTCAACCCTCGAAATACACAACTCCGTCTGTACCGTACACTAAGCTATGTTCGCTCTTATCTTTAAAGAATGATTGGCCTTACGCGAGTCACCAGATACTCATCAATTTACTGCACCTAATAACGATTTCACCCGCCTTTCTAGGATTTCTAAATGTTTGCAGTTAGGTTAAGTTTTGCTCGTCTTGGACGCTATCGGATTAAATCTTATTTGTACATTTAGGCTGAATAAATCTATATGCAACCCCCATGGATATTCGAAGTCCTGCTTTAGGTCAACATATTCAGGTCTTGCCTTGGACAGGATAATCCTGTCTGTGCCATCTGCGGGTATTCTGCATATTGCTTCAGGTCAGATCGAATTATTCGAGTTTTATTTAGATCATATTTTAAAAGATACAATATTGTATGAGTGACGATTCAGTGATACTGTCCTCGTCAATGGCTAGCTTTCTATTGAAATCAATATCATTGTTGGTCTCAATTATTTCCCGCTGTCAAGCAGTAATTAGGCAGTTAAAACGCGGCCAGGGATGATGGCAGTGCGTTGGCTCATCGAGGACCTACAAGAACTGGCTTTTGATAAGCACCTGCGTAAAGCATGCGCTTTTAGTTAGTCTTACATATGTGTTCCTTGTCAATAAACATGCACACGTCATACTATACATAGACTAGATGTCGTGGATCCTATTCTTTGCTCGCATCGTCCTGCTATCTCGGGTTAGCTTTCTGAAGCTATTTTAGCACTCTGTGGCCTTCTTGAAGAAGAAGTTTCACTCTACCATCTGTATATGCGAAATAGCCGTAATATAGCGTTTGTAGCACTACAGAGGACGCCTTGTGTATATATATATATAAGCTTATGTATATAGATCTACTATACTATTCAGATTCGGACGGAACCATGACGTATGAACTAACTCCAAGGAAAAAAACGGCATAACCTGCCTCAGATACAGACATCTCCGCGAGACACTCGCCAGCAAATGATTTCAAGATGACTCACGGCATCCGCCATTGTGAAATAAGCTGAAAAGCAAAAGCTGCCGTGGCAAACTCTTTCAGCGAGAAGACTTTCGCTTCAAGGCGCCCTCAAGGGCAGTGGTCTGAATTTACAGAAAAGAAAGTTTTTCGTTGGTAAGCAACTGGTCAAAAACAATACGTGCGAGAACCGTGAGGATTCGTATGTGCGTGATTAGTGCCTTACGTAACGCTTAGTCATTTTCGTATTGGTTAAGCTCGACCTGACTTTGCTATGTTATATTGCTCTTCAGGATCTGTTTAGTATATCCTGATCTAGAAACTGCTTGTCGGTACATGTTTGTATACGATCCAGGGGCACAACATGACGCATGCTCATTTCTTTTCTGGAAATATCCTTTTATTAGCGAGTGTACTTTTTATGTCAGCAATTTTGTACATGTCAATGGTTTTCAAAGGATTTTCAGAAAACCTTTCTAATGAGATCTAGAATACCTAGCTTAAGAGTTAAACAATTGCAACACCTCATTCAAACAGCCTTTTAACCAATATTTTCCACGCTTGTTGTTGTTCCTTGCTAAACAGGTAAACATGCATAAATGATATTGTTGCGGCGGTCTACATCTACAGATCGACACTTAGGCATACATTTGCATACTGAAGCTTTTTGCGCTAGATTGATTGCGTAAGTCACTATGAAGAGATCAAGAGAAATTTAAAAAATACGGGTTTGAGTACTTATATTGACGCAAATTTGGCTTGTTATTGTTCAGTTTATATTGTTTGTCCGTGGTCGATAGTTTTAGCAAGCTCTATTTAAGCTGCAGAGGTATTCCTTACTGAAATGTTTGGCAATAATACTTATTATCAAACGGTCTAAGAACAGCTAACGGTACATGGTTAAAAACTTGCGTGAGTGTAGTTCTACGCGGAGGAGAATGTTTGATACACAGCCAGACAAAGAGCACAAAATAAGTTCACACTAGGTGCTCCATATATAAGCAGATAAGGAGAAAAAATCGTACGATTCAAATCGACAGCTGTCATTACGTATGAACTGAAGTTTACTTATTATTGAAGTTTATGGCATTAGTAAGTTTTATTGTTATATGCAATGTGACCTTTGATGGTATCTTTAGTCAATAAGTTTAGGAAAACTTTTTTACAAATACACGCAAAATTCACAGCAGAAAGGTTGCACGGCAGAGTAATGAAATTATATAGAAATTGTCGATATGAGGTAGTAAGTTATATTTCTTTTTCTGAGGGCTTTCGGTTCCGTTGACGCTAGTCTTTGCCAAAGATAAAGCAAAGTTTGTGGTAGATTTTGCAAGCGTACAAAAAGACAATTGGTCCTTCTTGTGCCTAAGCGTATGATTAAACTAATGAAACAAACGGAAGCACAACGCATAGATACGAAATTTGTTCCCAAAATGGATTATATCTGCTTGATTACCTCTATATATATATATATATAGAAACTAATAACTTTCGGAATGGCGCTTATGAACGTGGCTATCAATGCAATAAATAGGATAACAAATTGCACAGATTTGTTAAAATAAGCGTGGTTGATGCTAATGAGAACTTTCATTGTGTGGCAGACTAACCATGTACTTGAAATAATCGATGTGGAACTAACATAAAAGATTCATACCGCGGCCGTTTGTCCGTGGATAGAGGGCTGGATATGGGAATTGATATATAATATGAAAAAAAAACTTAATTTATCCACTTAAAGCTTTGTTCATTATATTCATTGCGCGACCCATGAATTAATCTATTTACAAATCTTTAAACTAGATTTTTTAGCTCTTTGCATTCTAGCACGAGAGAACGATGCAGACAAATGCCACTACGCAGGTATGTTTTACAGCATTTGCCGAGCGTCTACATACTATTCTAAGTATTCAACGTAACCAAAGTTCTGTTGTTCTACAAAAGAAAAAAACTTTCCTCTGCGCGGTTAATTTGCGGCACTGAAGAGCGAGGGGAAAAAGAAGTGAGGTGAACAATTTGCGTGCAGTTAAAAATACACGACACTTTATCTAGATGTTTGTTCATTGGAAACGACTCATTTTCCCGATTTACGACTTTGTTATTTAAAATAATGAGACAAAATTTAGGTTCAGGTCCATAAACTTAGCGTTTGGTTTTGCATGACCCACAGAGCAGCCTGTTACAACTTAGATGTTATAATATGCATTTATATTTAGACCACTGTTGGCTTCTAGAGATAAGCTCACTGGTCGATATACGTAGCAGGACATGTTTCCACAACGTCGTTAATTTCTGCTTAGTTTCTGTAATTTTGTTGAACGAGCGATAGAAAGATTTTGGGCTCGATTTTCAAAACACTTTGATCTAATATGGGCGGTCATCAAGCACAAAATCGGCAACTCGCATTAATCTATCATATAAAAAGAAAAAAAAAGCGAGCTATACCGATTATTCGCTACCGTCCGAAGTAATATATATATCGGTAAGTTATTATTTTCGACTGTTTTTCTATCTTCTTTCCTCACCTTTATACCACGAAGTATGAACATAATATCTGCTAGCATTTATTTTTGCTGCTTTCGTGGTAGAGGTTTAGGCAGTCGAAGAAATAACTATTCGTCGTTTGTGGTAATCCCTTGCGGGATTCACTTCACCGTCCGTTTCGAAGAGTGCGAAAGGTGTGTGTCCTATATTGATTGAATCGAAAACTCCGTCGAGTGGGAAAAATTCCCGGTCGAGTTCTTTGGTGGAGTACCAGGATCTAGTTGTTGTTTTCTATCGAAATGAATCTGGGTTAAGGTTTACGAGAAGATTTCCGATATTTGTTTCGTTCGTGCCAACCTAATGTTTTTAGTAGAGTTACCGTTCATAGAGTAGGATCTCTTGACCAAGCGAAGCCTACATATCCGGGAAACCCCTAAAACTATCGGGGTGATCTTCGAGAGGCTCGGTGCACCTCTTCAAAAAGCGACTGGGGCGCAACAGACGATTTACAATTGTGAACTGAAAACATTTAAACTATTTGATCCAAAGAGCGGGTTTCCAACTCACGGTCTACAAGCAGAGTACATGGGCCAACAGTGATTGCGAGCTACAGCTACTACTTTCGCCATGGCTTTTATTGACGCGGTGGATTAAACGGTTTTTAAAAAAAAAACGGTTTAATTAAAGGCGGTTAAGGGTCACTGCTTCAAGTCCCGATAATGATGTATACTACTGTATAACCGTGTTAATAGCCAAACCTTTTTATTTAGTATTACTTTTAACCCACAATCGCGCACAGAATAAAAGTAATAGATAAAAACTCTCTTTGATTCTTTTGAGCTTTCAAGTCACGACAGGTTTTGTCGGACAACCACCTAAAGGTTGGAGATTCGGTAAATACCGCTGTCACCTTAATACTCTTATTGTTAATAATATTGGCCTCGATCCTAAAGCGGAGCATTTTCATGAATTCATATAAATAACAATAAACATAAGGGGAAGTTAACCTTAGGTTACTGAAATATTCCCCTAGTGGTGTATTTTGATTGAACTCTCCCTAACCTGACTGAGTGGCTTTCGCACTGGACACCTAGAGACATACGCGGTAACCGATGGCTAAAAATTTCGACGACCCTGTGCCTGATGAGTACATCGGCAGGTGTGTCGAGCTATTTCTATTGTATATTCCTGAAGTGAATCATTAGGAAAAAAAAAGAGAACATTGAAGCGACGCTCAGAGCTAGCTCCTTCGTAAGTTGGTTTGAATAAGCTGCTAGTTAGAAATTGTTTCTTCCAGATGAAAGCGTATCGTTAGAGCTGTGGAAAACGTTTGAAGCTGAAACAGGCACAGTTTAAGCAGTAACACACCATGCAGAGAGGTTACAGCGAGCGCGTCGTGCAAAATTCCGCATTTCGATTTTTTTTGCTGCTTCATACGGTTCGTACGGTTGTCCTCCGCAGTCGTATATTATAAAATGTTCTCTCTTTTACTGAATTAATTTTTTACATAATATGCTAATAAGCAAAACGCAAAGTTCCTGGTCTTCGCAGAAGTATTGCTTCAATAAATGTTAACTCAATTCGACAACAAAATATGTCGTATTGTCAATGGGCATATCCATGCTTCCTTCGTCTAGTTTGAGACAGATAGGTATCGAACTATTCCGCGCGCTGTTGTTGAATAGGGTCCCGATAAATCAATAGCTATCCAAATGAAATCAGTCTATTTCATATGTATACGTACGGATGTATTTTGTTAAAGTTTGAACTTCTGTTGAGCTTGTAGCATTCTGAGCATGTTTGCAAGCATAGTCAAACACACTGGCGAGCCGAAGGAGCCCGATCAAGATTACGGAATCGTCTGGGAACCCGAACAGATCGCGCAAAGTCGTTGTAAGTGCTCTCATGCTGTTGCAGAATTTCGAAACACTCCGAAAGTGATTGGGAGTGAAACCAACGCTTTGCCAAACGGTTGCTACATGTTCGGGCGGATCAGCTACTTAATCTAATCAGGATTTACATTTAACACCAATGTTCTAGCGCCCCCTCAAGGCCTTTATTGGAATGATTTAAAGCTGCTAGTTTTAGCTAAGGCTATCTATTTGTATTTTCAGATAATGCCGATCATTTCATGTCCAGAAACCGTACTAACGATGATTTTGTCGGCGTTGTTGAATGCAAGCACGCTGAAAGTTGCGCCATTGAAACCATCAAGCAGCTCACAGGCAAGTGGCTTCCGGAGCTCGCTGCCAGAATTCGCTTCTATAAGCGAAGCCGTTGCGAAACGCAGCTTTCGTTCGGAACTTGCTGTGGTTGGTATTTGAGGCTCCTCGTTCCCTTGAAGCGCGAGTCTTTATTAGAAATTATATAGATTTGTTAATACATCAAGTCAAATCGTTGCAATCACAGAACTTATATTAAGTTGTTGTTGTGTGTTATACGCATTGGAAAAACTGCGAAATTGTCAACTAAGACGAGGATCTAAAGGCAACGAAAAACAACCATTTCTGAGATAAAGAACCCGAACTATCGAGGACTTATCGAAGTAGCCAAATCTATCAAAAGCACGTCCACAGATTGTACAGTCCAGCTTTACTTGGCTTCAAAAACCCTGCTGTTATGGTCACGCAGTTGTTGCGTTCTACATAGATTAATACGCGTATCCCAGAGATTCGTTATGATTATCTATTTAGTCAAGTGTTTTCTTTGTTTGATCACACCTGTCGTGTGTATATAACACACAGCAACAACGTCACGGTGTAAAAATTCTTCTCTTAATAAACTTCATTCTAAATCATTATTTGAAGCTGCAAAAACAAAAATTAACTTGGTTTCATTATGCAGTCGTAGCATTGCAAATACTGCGACATTATAGCCGCCGCCAGCTGTTTGAACGCGTATTCGCTAACCCCTTCTCTTATCTTTCATCAATCATGTGAAAGCTTACAAAAACAATTATCTCTCGCTCTAGAAAGTGGACATAGAAAACAAGTAAGTTGAACTATTAGATATTTTATCACAAATGCACTTATAAAGAGTCGCCTTTAATTAATTAAAAATCGAGCAGGATAACAGACACTATGCAGATGCGACGGAACTTAGATTTAATGGGAATCTATTCGTCGATTTCGCCTTCTCCTGTCAACTTTCAATATTTACCCAATGCCGCTTTTCTTAGAGTGTTGCTTTCAATAATCTATACATGCGCGTAACTGTTGTTCCATTGACCATTGCTTTGCAGAAACCTAGCCGTTTGCTATCAAACTATGCTGACCGAAAGGAAATATATCTTATGGCTCTTTTTCCTTGATGTATTTTAATATATTTCTCATAATATTATATTTCATTTGGCTATGGCTGGATATTTTATAGGATATTTGGAGTAGATTAGAGTGAGAAAACGTATCGTATTTAGGCGAAATTTACTACGAATGTACGGCCTACCACAGCGGTTTGCAGCCAAGGGTCGCCACGAACCGGAAAATGGTCACCGTTGATAAAGGGCACTATGTTTTTATGTAAAGATGCAATGTTGAAGTTAAATAGAAGCAAAAATCACAAAGTTAAAGTTGACATTACTTTCAAATATAAGGATGAAAACCTAACTGTGGTAGCTATCACTGCTACAAAAAAGATTCCGATTAATATGTTTTACCGATGTGTGTGATCAATTCCTCCTGACAATCGGGAGATCGAACGAAAACATCCCGATAAGTTTCCGATGGTAACTTGGTCAGGTAAATTGGTAATCTGAGTTGCTTGTTGTGCAATGACAGCATAACTAAGATACCACTTTAGAGATTTCGATACTGATTGCTAGCACCTTTATCGAAATAGAATGCGTCATTAGATACAGTTTCAGGTATAACATGTCTTTATATTTTTCGAAGTTACCAGATGTTGTTCTTTAAGTTATAACCTATTTCACTATGTTTAAATGTTTGATCGTTGCTTTCTGGGGGATTAACATGAACGAACTTCCGCATCAGCTCCGTTCGATAGCCTTGCTCGATGCCTAATAAAAGACCCATCGTAGCGTTTATTGAAATCTACCAACATTTCATCCTATACGTGGCTCTATCACTAACAAGAAGTGATATTGCCTTTTTTTTTTTTTTTATAAAATTAAGCGTAGATTTAAACTTCGATAGCGGTGTAGTAACGCTTAGATATGCGAACTTGTTTGCGAAAAAGTTTACGTACGATTAAACTTAGCGGTAACGAATTCTCTAATTATAAAATTACTTTCGTTCACTTTTCAGTTACACTAAACGATAACATTGTAAAGATGTTAATGAGATCTATGTAAGGGGAGAAAGTATGTAACATGAAATGTTTATTTATCTCCGAAAGATATTCATTTTGGAAGAATTCATCATTTAGTAATCGCTAACTGTGAATTTAAGATAAATAATTAAAATATAGTTTCCTGGAATCATGAAGGATGGCCAAGAAGTAATAGTAAACATGTTATAAGACAATGTTATATAACTATTCCGTAGTATCAAACATTTCTAATATATCAACCTATTTAGAGTAAGGACGCAAGTACGGTTTTTTTTTTACAACACCCTGTTAGTTTAGCTGTCCTTTCTATAGCCGCATCATTGAAAAGTGGTTGAAGGATCCTTTATAGAGGAAGTTCAGAATAGATTGTGTCGGGATCTCGAAAGCATTAGTTGCAAATGTACTGCGATTCTGACGCTTCACATTTCGGAACTTTTACTTTAAATTTCAAGATAAGTTGAAAAAACGTATCGGCAAACACCCTATACCAGAGGTCTTCGTAATCTTCGCCACCTTAATTCATATAGATATTTTTTCCAAATCGGCTATAGACTTCTTTGGGGAAAACCACTGCTTAAAAAACCTGGGTATGTAATCGCTCTTGTTGTAAGTAATTCGACTCACTATTGATCGACGATTGTAGGCAGATACCCCCCCCCCCACCCACCCACCCACCCCGCGCGCGCGGCTCTAGTTTCGTACTTGTTATAAACCACATTATTCCTTCTTCTGCTATGACGATTACCATGAACTCTTATCACAATAGAACTAGCAGGGTGTCTTTTTATATCGATTGATCGTTTAACAACGGCTTGTAGTCTAGCTCGCGTGGGCCATCGTTTCCGAACCGAGAGGAAAGTGGGATAAGAAGGAACCACTAGGAACGCACAGAGGAAAAGTGTAACATTGGCCCGGATAAATGTCTAACCTTTAATACACTATCTGTCTCCATCTTGTACACCCGTCTATGGTTGGGTTTTTTTTCGCCCTTCTGCTTTCTCCTAAACTCGACGCTACTATCTGGTTTCCCTGATCTCCGATTCGTTCCTTTCGTATTGTGCTTTCCCGTAGTTCATGCTCTACCCCATTACAGTTACATTCGCAGCGATACTCAAGCGTCCCACTCCTTTGTCAAACTCCCTATTGGGGTTCCCCGTACCCTCGCTTCCCTCGGCTGCTCCGCGTAGATCTGCTATTTATCTGCTGTAGCGTTGTCATCCTCGTGTGCTGATGGGATAAACGGCCCCCACTATAGCGGTGGCTGAAGAGCGAATGGGCAGGGACGGGACGGGATAAAACGCCTGTTCGTAGTTGTCGAACTGCTGGTTGTCGGCGGACAAACGGTGATAGTGAGTTTGTGGGTGAAGTAACTGTGGCAAGAGGCTAGTGAGGGTGCTCCCAGCTAAGTGGTTTGGCCATCAGGCGCGCGGACGAGAACCGGGACCCCAAAGCTGTGCTGGTCTATTTAACGAGTTGGAGTGATTGCTTGCAGCCAAACTCGCTTACACAATCACTGCGATGCGATGTCTCGTATTAGTGGCAGCGGTGGTAGCAGTGGGGTGGTGAGAGTTGGAGTCTATAACGGTAGAGTTTGTATCTACGAGCATTTGTAGCGTTGTTGTGCTGTTGCCGTTGTCACCCTCGTCGGAGTATTCAGTGCTAGGAGTTCACACAAGAGCTCTAGAAGACCTACTGCAGGAAAGGGCACAAGCGGCGGCGGGCGTTGCCCCTCTCGGAGAGGAGGGCGCGGAGAAGAGGGTTAGCAGCAAGAGCAACATAAGGGTCGTTGATGACCCTATCGGTCGAGAAGACCGACCATTCACCGCAGGACTGTCAGAAAGAGAAGTATCGCCTATCGAGGCTTAAATGAATGGACAACGCTGCTACAACGATCGCCCACAGTTGGTCGGAAAGCAATGTTAACTGAGACGCTTTTGCTCGAAGAGGAACCTATCCACAGATATTCGTATGAATAGTCGTATGCAAGGAAAGAAAATACATCGGTTAACGCTGGCGTAACCCGATGCAGACATTTACGACTTTATAATGCAATTGAAAAAATTAAATACGAGCGTACCGTCCATTAAATAATAAAAAATCAATGTCGACGGCTCTGTTGGCATCAGTGTGCTGTTAAACCGTTTCTGTGCTCTAGCTGATATAGAAAAGAGGTAATATTGGAATTTTTATAATAAATAATTTTACGAAGTTTCCCAATCACGTCGTTTAATTCTGATTCTGACAGGGGGGCGAAAATTGAGTCCTAAACTACTACATATAAAACAAATTCTCCAATCGCATAGTCAAGGTAGCACGACGACTCATTTTGACTTTGTAAGCATACACTACCATGTGCTTCGGAGAGTCTTCAATACAATACAGTTTCTCGTTATAAGTTATTTATTCAATATTTGGCCAAGCTTTACGAAATCAAAAGTCAATTACGGCGGCGTCTCGTCTTCTCTACTGTATTCAACTCCGCTTGAATTCCGGAACGTCCAACACTCAGCTGCACAGATACCTGGGAGCAAACTTAGAAGGAGTTCGGCCGGCCCATGTCTTGACTTGCACCTTCTGACGTGCCGGACGCCTACCGTACCAAAGTTCTCGCTGCGTTTTCTCACCGATATTCGTAGCCATTCTCTATCACTCTTTCGCTTTCTATGTATTCCGAGGCTTGAGGGCTCGGAGCAGCATGGGAAAAGGGGTAAAGCTTCCACATAAAACGGAAGGCGGTACGATTTGTCGAGTCATCGCGCTCACTTCGTCGCCGCCATCGCTAACGGTGCGCGAAGCGAACCCCTGTCGAACTTGGGAGCTCTTTCGTCAATGTCGATTTTTTCTCGTCCGTACATTTACATACAGCCGAACATTGTTTCGTTTATGTTCAAAAGCGGTTCCTGTCGGTGACGAGAAGATATATTCCTTCATGCGTTGATGAGTTTCGAGCGACAAGAGTTGCTCAATCACGCGAGCGCAGCGCTGAGACAGCGACGCATAAACTGAGAAGGCGAACCATTAAAGTTATCGAATGGAACGGGATGCCGTTCAAGCATAGGCAGGCAGACAGACATAGAGTCGCACCCTCACCAAGCTACTCTTCCGACTGTCGTCTTCGCTGCGTGGTGAGGTTGCTTGTGGGCTCCGAAAACGAGCACGAAACGCACTGATAAGAGGTAATTTTGCTGGTATTAAAGTGTGAGAATACACAAAAACATCTTACTATCTCAAACAATCGTAATCGTCAGGAGTGCTCAACCGTTGATTGAGTGTCTGCGTAATTTTGGGAGTGAGCTCGATACGAGCCTGCGATAACGGCTGAGATAATCAGACTGATCTGACTAAGCAGTAGAAGTGGATAAATGTTAAAGTATTTCGTACTGATTTGTCTGCTGTAACTCTACGTAGATAAATGTTGGCTATTAATGGGTACGCTGCTTCAAAAATTACGGCTAGTTTACAATCCATCGATTTCGCCAATAGAGCCTTTTTCGTAACTACAAGTTAAAAAATGTAAAGCCTTAAGGAGGGCGTGAGGCTGCTTGTTGATGAACAGCGAACAGCGTAGAAGAGAACTGTACAGTACAGCCAGATAGGTGCTTAACAAAGATAGTCAACTTACGCAAAAAGCATACAACTTAGAATGTTACGCAACCGTTGTGAAAGATTAACTAAGATGAAATGAAAGAAAAATGAAATTATTTTAGGCTACCGCAAGCTTCGGTTAAAATTGATTAAAAGAGGTTTTCTAAAATAAAATTTCTTGCATTATTTTTCCTCTTTGTTTTTGAATAAACATCATAATTTGAGTGACAACAAGGAATGGCAATAAATTGTATAAAAGGTTGATTTCCGAAGTTAACTAGCCTTCTGAGCATCTTGTGTATTTTTATATGAAGGATGGCTGAATAAGGCCGCTTCCTTTTTGAATAAGCCCTTTAACAGCCTTTCTAGTTTTGCTACAGCGCAACTTCTTTGGGGTAAATTGGTAGGTCATAGAAATAATTTCTCGCCTTTGCTGCCGACTAACACAGGCTGAATATGCATATATACCGAAGGTCGCTCTATAAGTTAATTAAGACTCAAAATACCTAAGTGAATCATTTCCACCAAACCGTTACTTGCAGTAACGAATGCAAAAAGTTATTGCAGATAAGTGACAACCATAAGTAGCATGTCTGGGCGTCCGAACATCTGATGATGCATACCCATTATACTAACAGTTACGGTATCATCATCAGAAATTCTGCAACCTAGTATTAAGCGTATAATTGTTTTCTGTATTTTATAATTCGCTTGTTTAGTTACTTCTAAATGAGGAAGTTTACATGGGCCTGACCTTCAAAGGCTAACCGCTTCGGGCCATATGTCATATGTTCATTGTAAGAACGGGAAAAAAAGGCAAGATCATGTTTAACAGAGAACAGAGTTAACGTGGCAAGCTCAACCTGGCCAACTAGGCAAAACGTAAGAGTGCCAAGCCTCTAGAAGGTCCTATTTTTAATCATGCTATTTTAATTCGACATGATCCTCATTACTGCTTGATCAAAGTTTATTATGACGAAGCATCCAAGAGACGACATTTCTAGAACTTTTTACCAGCTTGTAGAGGATCCAAGCTACGACGGTAAGGGCTACATGAAAATTATAGCGTTTCTTTAAGTTCACATTCTATTTTGATTTTCTCATTCGTCCCTGTTTGAATGAATGGCAAACTGAGCCTGAAACGGCTCTTCTGTTCAATAGGAACCAGATATACTAACGCTAGAGCTAACATAGTTTTCTTACAATATGACGAAATTTAATAACAGTAACG
>NW_019214152.1:142795-149109 GCF_002532875.2 Varroa jacobsoni | reverse complement strand
TCATCATCATCGTCATCATCGTCGTCATCAGTATTATGTCACTACTACGATGTACTATTATAAATAGAATAGCACATACACTATACCACATGTGTCGATGGCCGCAACGCCAACAGAGTGACCCTCTTTCGTCGTGCCTCGTTTTTTACCATCATCATTCTCACCATTACCATTACCATATATATATATATATATGTATATATATACGCTGTATTCTATTGCTTTGCTGGCCTTGAGGGGCCTAAGTGCAGTGTTGTCAGTGATTCGTTTTACGTAATCCAATCGTCATATCATTCTTACCCATAAGGAATATGACCAACATTGTACGACATCGACTAACGTTCTCTATTGTTACATGTTCTTTTTTTTTTCTTAATTAATGGCTGTCGTCGTTCGATGTACAACAGTTTGGCGTTTGATCCTTCTAATATCCAGTCAAAGGTCTGAGGACGCACGTACCCAGACCATTGGACGCGCTCGTTTAGTCTTCCTACCCTGTCACCCGGAAGCGGACTAAATAACTAGAAGAACTATTACTAGCTATCCACCATGAGTCACCTTTATTTTTTGCTGTTATTGTTAGTCTATCTAGCGGTTGCTGTTCTATCTACGATGCTTGTTTGTTAATCCTTATTATTCTTGCCTGGCACGGTCCTGCTATTATACAGTTCAATAATGGCGAGCGTCATCGCGGTTGCAGTCGTGGCTGGTTCATTAAGTGGTATAGAATGAGACTGCGTGCCTCTCTTTTTCAACCGTTTCCTCTGGCTTTCGTCGAATACAGTTACTGAGAAAATTGCACCAGCAACCAACTGTGTTAGGCGTTACTACTTAACTGCAACCATTTCCTACTGGGTATGGAACCGCGCCACTAGGTAGGCAATTATGATATTATTCATATTGTTCCTTACTCTTCTAGTTAATAGTAGTACACATCTCTATCAAAATAGGTCACTGACAGACTCACGACGTGTGAATAGAGCTCTACCGAAGCTTGAAACTACTGCAACGACCAAATGGGGGAAGAGATTAATCAATGGGGGCGTTGGTGTGATCATGAACATAGGCGGGACGGTACCCTATAAATGAGGCACAATTATAAGGTTACATATTGCCACTTCTGGTTACATTGTAACTGTATAGTGCAATTTCCTCGCTTTACTTCACGATACATATTTCGTGACACGGCTTTATACAGCGGTGGCGTAATGGCGGATGCAACGACAGAATGTATCGTGATCAACCGAAAAAAAAAAAAAAAAAAACAAACAAAAGAGAGACATACACACACACTGTCGCTGAGAAAATTCGTTGAGACGCAGCTGTTCGTTCTTGAACTAGTTTAGATATATGGCATTTTGTTGAATGAACTGCAGAAAACCGGTCTCCGAAGATAGCTGTGCGCAGCGTCGGTTAAGCTCTAGATAGGCTCACACCACTTCCTAGGTGATACCTGACGACGGCTGCTGAGATATTGCTTAAGATCCGTCCCTATGCCGATAAAGCAGGCTCGGGAGCGGAAGACTTGTACCATCGGTGGCGTAGAATGCCTTTGCTAGGTGAATTATGAGCTACGTATGTTGCCAGCTCGGAAGAATCCTCAGAGCAGGATTTCTACTGCCGAGCTCGGTGAAATGCATAGATACTGCATAGGATATGCGTCTTCAATTTAATTGGTTCTTTCAAGTCGGCACAGTTTTCCCTATAATAATGTTTGTTTATTTAGGTTGGCGTCATCGTTGCTTATCAAACCCTCTTGCGTTGATATGTTTCCTTTTATTGTATCTGCATTTAGATATCATTGCTTAAATAGCGCTAAGAGGGGATATGCTGGGTGTGTTTCAACAGTTGGCTTTTCGGAGGTGGCGTGCACTGTTCTCGATCGAACCGTAAAATGATACAAGGGTTCTAATTATCACAGTCAAGTACGAAGGTCAGAAATTCAGGAAATCGCATGTCAATACGACAAGGGCGTCTGTTCCTGCGATAAATATTGTACCTACTTATTGTAGTGTTTGTAGTATATTGGTTTAATTCTTTATACGGCGTCCTGTGTCGATAGAACCGCCGGTAGATTCAAACGACGACGAAACTAGTCGGTTCAACGGAGAAGAGTGCTGAGAAATGTGCTCGTTTCAGCTTATAGGACTGGGTTGATTAGCTTGAGCCGGAAAAATGCTAACATACAGATTTGACTTCAGTAGGACCGTTCAACTCATTCGATGTTCATTGCTTCTTGAGCAGTCATCCATAAATTGCTTTACTATTGCTGCATGCGAGGTACTGGCAAAATCTAGGGTGCAGGGTTAGGAAATTTATTCCTGATTTCCTTTAATCGGTACCAACTTCGCCGTCGTAACACTTGGTAGGCCTAGGATTACTCTCATCTATCCTTCTATTTTAGTAGGATGTTGAGGGGAAGGGTGACTGCTGATGGGGTACTGGTACAGGCGGCGGTAGCAACGGCGTTCCGGTAAGTAGAGCAGGTGGAGTATACTGAGCACTGAGATGGGCTCCAGAGCTCAGGGCGGGAGGCGTTACGACGGGCGGCGTTGAGGCCACAGCTGACGCTTGGGACGGATAGTAATTGCTCGCTATCTTGTATGTCTTGGAACGGAGCGACTGGATGGCGAGCATATCCGTCGAGCTAATGAGCGCCTGATGCGTGAAAAATTGCTCCATCTTGTCGAGCATCGCGAGGATCTCATCCGGCGTGAGTTGACGGGACCGGCGCAAATGGTAATATTGCATCAAAGCAGCATCCATAGCCTAGAATAAACACGGTACAAGTAAATACGCCACTTAATTAAGCATACACCTTTTTGAAATGGATAAATGTGTTTTATCAGTATCATTCATAGATCAAAAAACTGCTTGCAAAACCGCTTTAATACAATTACACTTAATGTTCCCTATACTCGTAATTCCTTTAGGCGTCCAAAATCCATCCATTTGAACCATAAAACCACCCATAAACTTGCATGTAAAGGGAAAATCGAATCAAGGTCGTGTTTTCCCTGTCGTTGTTCTTTTCTGGTTTACAATATATTTTCAATGGATTTTAAAGAAAGCAAACAGGCACTTATAAAACACGGACCAAAATAAATTTATGAGCACAGAAGTTGATTGAACTTACCTCTGAGGAATAACCTTGTGTTGCGCTTGAACTTTCAAAGGCTTCCTCTGAGAAAGAGTACGATGTTGGGAATGTGTCGTCGAGATGCAGGTATTCTTCAACTTCGCGTCGACTTGGTTCGAGCCCCTCAGCGGGACTGGCGGCCGCCGAACCTCCGGAACCGCCAGAAGTGCCGCTTCGGTCACTTCCTCCCCCTCTATCGCCTTGGACACAACATAGGCGACTGGCTTTGATGGATTGGCTTAACTCATGAATGGCCTCCTCTTCAATATCTCGTCTGCCAGAATAAATACGAACCTGTATAGATAGAAAATGAGTTATTATCCAGCTGAATCGGTGATTTGCTATTCATTGCACTGCAAATTTGGGCATATTTGCCTCCTTAGTATTACTGTACATCAGAGTAGAACAACAGAATGTTCTTCAAACATTTTATGTTTATATATGTCGTAAGAAAAAAAAAACGTTAAAATTACTAGTAATTCATTGGTGCCTGTTCGCTTTCGGCCTACCTTAAAAAATCACTATGCTTAGAATTTTAAAATAGACTTAATAAATGCGAGTGTCTACGCAATGCGTATTATATTACATTAGCCTTACCGGGAGCAACTGTGACTTAGTCCACGATTCGAGTAGCGTCTCCCTCGCAAGAGAGTTCCAGGCTTCGTTGAGGATATACAGAGCGTCCAAAAAGGGCACAAGGGCATCGGGCGCTGGCAGTGCTGGCATCGCACAGTTGCTGCTGCCCTGATGATTGCCCTGCTCTCTGGCGATTTTTTGCTCCTGTTGGTCCGCGTGGGAAATCATTTCAGCCTTATAACGCGCTTTAAACTCGGTCACAGCTCCCTGATTGAGTGGCTGCAGCTGACGCAATGAGTTTTGTAGGAAAAGTAGCTTTATTTTGTCACTTTGTACGCTTACCTGTAAACGAAACAATTTTGTACAAGGTTGGACTTCGACGGAATAGAAATTACAGCAGGCTTGAACGTAGTAGATTAATTAATCCGTTATGAAACCCGAAAGCAATTGCGAATATGGTCTTGTATGCGCACTTTCGCGCTGATACCCTTGTAAGCAACTCATTGGGAGTAACTAACGGAGTTTTTTTACTGTGTTAGTCTCTCGCACCCTGGAAGCCCTTTTATCTAGGAGCAAATTATTGGAGTTTGGACAGGTCTTTTTCTCAGTAAGGGCGCACATACCTTACATGGCATTGCAACTGTACTTGCAGGATATCAGAATTAGGTTGATGAACAGTAAACGCCAATGGTTTCAGGAAGAATTAGGCCATTAAGTCCCAACTAGGATTCTTCTGAAAGCTTGTGCGATTAAATATCTTTGTATGTATTTGTTTATTCTTCAAAACATGGTGAAATATTAATTCTCTAAATTCACGCCAATCGAATACATTCGCCGATTTCCAAATCATTGATGAAGATCTTGTGCTGTTCCCCTGTGACTGTGTGTTACAAAACTGTGATTTGAAATTAGTTATACGTAAAGTCAGATCATGCAGGCAAAGTACACCCATGAAATTGGGCCCTTCGATGGGAGCCTAAAACAAGCGCTTTTTTTTCAATAAAAATCTGTAGATAGTACCCGTAATAGCTCGGTGGGTAACGTATCTTTTTGTTAATCTTAGAGATTCGTTGTGAACCCGAGTAGGAACAGACTTGTTTTGTCCTGGGAACCGGCCGTCGTATGAATGCCTAACGACGGTACCGGATGTAAAACTCGAAACATAGGGGCTGATTAAAGCTGTACAAATGCTATAATACATGTATTTGTGATGACTTTCGGATCAAAGGCGTTGCCGCCTTTGAAATGAACTTTCGATGTAACAATGGATAATAGTCCAGAATGTCTATGGACATGGTTTTTATGTTTTTACGTGGACGTGTAGCTGTTCTACAAAAGTGAATATCATCAGCAACGTTTATCAGCAATGATGTATATGATCAGTAAACAAATATTATTATTATTTAGGTTATTTAGGTTTTATTTTAAATGTAACCCTGTAAGGAAAACAGTAGGTTACGGTTCCCATAATATACAATAGAGATTCGCTTGTTGATTGAGTGTCTTTAGAAGGAATACTAAGGGTCACTAATGGGGTAAACATAAGAGCCTACCTAGCAGATATGAGGAGACAAACTAAGATCACGTACATATCGATCAAGTGAGGCAGATGCTATATTGCGGTGGCAGGGATAAGCAAAACGAACAAAAACAGAAGGGTTTTTAAATCTTTACGTTGGTCTATCACGTGGAAAACAAACGGGATCGTTTAAACTATAGATTATTTAATTAATTAAAATATGATAAATCTAAAAAACGCTAGAAACAAAGCAAAAATGGGAAGGGCTACGTACACTTACATGGGCTGGACTAGTGTCTAGGAGAAGGACACAAGGATATTCGACTCTCCTTTCTAACTCCCAGATCCATTGTTGAAAAATGTTGCCGGTAAGAAACGATGACCGTTGCGACGCATACGACACTATAATACACACGCACACGCTCACATATATTAGTATTAAATTATGCATACAGTAGAGGCAAATCAACAAATAACAGCAAGGACATGTTCATAAATCCATGCATGGCACCCCGCCATTGAGTTTGAACGAGGAACTTCTTTAATCCTTATTTATCATTGCATCGTACAACTTACCAGCATAAATTGCGATTATTATATATATATATATATGAAATTCGACTAGATAAATAAATACACCAGCCTCTAGAAGACCGGAAAAATTCTGAAAATTTGTGAGCGAAGACCGGTTGAGCCTGTTATTCCGGGGAAAGGTGAACTCAGAGGGAAAAATATCTTTTAGCCGTAACAAATTTTTATTTTTCGAAGGTTATAACGCTGCGGTTGATTAATGTAGATTAATGAAAACATTACGAAAAAAAGCCTTAAGCGAAAGCAAAGCTCGTAAATTGTACAGTCGTTTAAAGGATGTTACGAAAATAAAAAACAATCAGCCGACAAGCATACCCCATTATATATATTTACTTCGAGAAGCCATAGGCAAAAAAAAATCATAGAGAAACGCCAATGGTTAGTAGGATAAGTGTATAAAAAAATTGAGGATCCCTCTAACGCATGTTAAAAAATTGCTCTAAATCAACGAATTCAAAAGCTATTCCGCCGAATTCGTCTATAACAACC
>NW_019214152.1:123078-142695 GCF_002532875.2 Varroa jacobsoni | reverse complement strand
GCTCAATAAAAGAAACAATGCACAAGTAGCATCATTAGACTAACCAGGCAGTTTGCCCCTGCCCTCGTTGAAGTCTTCTCCGTCGCGTCGACAGTTGATTACAAGCGGTCGAAGTTTATGGGTGCCGCTCGCGTTGGAGCACAATAGGACCGTGATGCGCGCATCAGCATTTAAGGTATCAGATAGCGTATCTCGTTCCGCGTTCGGCAGCTTACTGTAATAGACATACATCAATTAAACGGCGGAAAAGAGGAATAGCCGGCACGAAAACAGAAGGACGGAACTTCCGTAGTCAAGAAAGATGATACCACACGAATATATAAAATCTATTGGAGTATTTTAGATTGGAATCTTATCTTGCTCCAAGTATTTAATAAGTTACTTGGAACGACAACCGACAGCAGTTAATCATATTCTACATATTGAAATAGGAATATTCAGAAACGTACATGGTGCTCATACGTTGATATAATTAGAGGTGGAATATGGATAAAATAACGACAAAATAGTTGATTACGGCATGATTGATGAATGCCGAACTCACTTGTAAAGAAGGCAGGTCTCGCTGACTGTATAGATTCGTTGGGGATCATAATCGAATAGGGCGCGGTGGTAATTGGCAAGCTCGTAATCGGGCGAAGGTTTGGCTGGAGTAGCAACAGGAGGGGGTGGACTAACTTGCTGGGGAGGGGCTGACAATACTGGCATGACACTCTGGTTCACAACCCCAACTCCAGGGGAAACCATTTGCATCTGACCCATTCCCAGTGACGAAAGCGGAGGCGGCGGAGGTGGCGGTGGCGTCAGTCTATCTGCACGAGGCGTATGAGGGTGACCACTGGAGGGCGGCATTGCTGGAGGGGGCATCTGTCCCCCAAGGTCACCGCTTCCCAGTTGTCCACAAGACAGATGTCCAGCAGACGATGGATGCCCAAGTGAGGACAGCGGTGGCTGGTGGAGTGGAGGCAAGGGACCTCTTTGCTGTGACATAACTGCATGGTGGCTAGGATGGCCACTATGGGAAATCGAACTTGTCGACACTGGGGGATACTCGCCTGGCAGACAAGGGTTCGCCGCCATTGAGGGAGGAGCTAGTGGTGCAAGCGGGTGTCCAGGCGGTGAATGCGAGCTAAGCGAGTGCTGGGAACTAATCGAAGATGAACCTAAGCTGGCCAAACCCATTGCGGAGGACGAAGCACCCGTAGCGCCCCCGTGGGGGCCGTGAGAATGGGTTGCTAGGTGGGCACTATGCGGCACCACATGCGGGTTCAGTGAAGCGTGTGGTTGGGGAAGCGGGTTATGGCCGCCTGTAGGCGAAGGGTGCTGCTGAGGGCCTGAGCTTGGCGGGCCCATGCTTGACTGTGCCGCTTTGCTGCTCATGACGAATCCATGGCGCTCTTTGAACTTGTATAGCCAGCCATTGGAAGCCTTAAAGTCGTTGGTTCCCAGTACCTGAAACAGTAAAAATTCAGCAAAAAACGTTAGTCAGATTTTAACTATAAAATAAACGTTACATTTTGTTATTGACTATTCAAAAATTTACCACTGAGGGAATGCCAATAAAGTTTTGCTCATAAAAATTCTAAATGTGTTGTACTAGTTACGCTAATATACATTTGTTAACTATTGCATTCTGGCAATTGTGTTCAATTCATTTTGTATGTGTGGTTATTGATGTGAAACACTTACACAACGGAGTCGGAGACAAGCTTACAAAATGTTTGACTTTATGTAAGGACTCATAGGGTATGCTCCTATTAGGTGTCCTGTATTGTACTCACTTAATGCAAATATTGAATAGCGAATGTGGTACACAGAATTAATATTGCCTAAAAGTTTCTTCAAAAGCTCCAAACGATATTTAAATGATCAGTTCTCTACCACCTACCGACTATAGTTGTAAACTTCTCTGCATGGGTAGTTCTCTAAAAACCCTTACGCTCATAATGTGACAATTCTTCTAAGCTTAAGTTAAACTATTAAATAGATTTGAACCATCGCCACTTCATTGCTTTCCATCGACTGCCATTTTTTTTAATTAAATAAATAGCCTTTCTGGAATTGCAACACTACGACGCTGCCAAGCAGTGATGCCAAATGTGATGACACCACTTCTAATGACAGGAAAAATCTGCATCAGAAAAATAAACAAAGAATGATCCACTCTGCATGTTATGCTTTTAATGAATGTCCTGGTTATTAGCATATTCTGTTTGCTGAATCGTTCAACATCTGATTCACGTACACGACTCATTAAAGTGACATTTCGAGGATTGCCATATTGAATTTGAAGTTTCCCTTAACTTACATCCTTGGACCTTCCCACTTGTCGCTTGCTGGCTGGCTAGCTGGCTGGCTGGCTGGCCGCGTTAAACTAATCTGCCAGTTACGATTGCCTGCCATCATCGGTGCCCCCGCAGTACCCCTCGTAGTTGTCTGCGTACCGAATGTAATCGCGGGCGGATTTGTAGGTCATAATGTACAATTGATTTATCGGGTAATTGCGTGCTAAGGCGGCTTAATCCCCGAACACGAGCCGAATTCGACCAGAACTGGCAGATTTCGGTGCAAAGGGACACTGTACCAGTCAAAGAGTGACAAGCTTAAAGATAGCCTCCCCCTACAGCCCACTAACTCATTTCAGCTGCTACAGATCTACAGCGCCAACCAAAGTTAGCGTAATTATGGGTTCCTTTTCACTTGTACGCATTTTCTTCGCACTAAGGCCTCATCGGCGAGTCAGCTTCTACCTAATCTGTTTCCATAACGGTAGCCTTATTCTTAACTCAGCAAAAAGCAGCGCCATTATCCAAGAGCACGTTTTGGCCTAATAAAGGGGCAGGTCCTCATTCACAGATACTCTTAAAGCAAACTACCTAGCTTACTCGTCCTCTTTATAGCGTTTCTGAAATCTACATAAACCTTTAAATCATGTCTATCGCTCTCAAAGAGTCAGTGATAGAATGTTATCGGAGATTCTACATTGACAATCATCAAAAAGTTTTATACACTTTTTAATTATGCACCAACCAAAAATATATAATTATATTGATATTTTTGTGGTAATAAAAGGGAGAGATCTATCACAATATTAGCTGGTTTGCCAACACGGTAGCTGATTCTCCTCTATTTAAGCAGGTAACTAGGTAATATATTATCTATACTAAAGTAAGGGAGCAACCATATTACGGCGGGGTACATGTTTTTAGTATCCATTACACCATAATTATTAGCTGAAAATTTGTCTTAATGATATTTCAAGGTGGTATTATTCTTTTCCGCTACAATAAATTCCAACACACAACAGAAGATGACATAAGCAGTATGTGATAATAATTCAATTCTATTTTCCACTAGGATGTTACCCTCGTGTCATAGTGATGTCGCAATGGGGACGATCGAGCTTGCACGCTAGAACGGCTCTATACGAATGGAAACAGGAGTTTCGTATGCTTGCCTAGAAAATGTGACATAAACGCCTAGTCTTCGATTCACTGCCATGTAAGGCAGGAAAATTTGAAGCCCCAGTCTCCTGTCCTCAAGTAATAAATTCAGCTTTGCCACAGGCGACCTTGGGACCGAATCAACACAGACAGCCCTGCCATGATTACATGAATAGTCCGTAGTAGGAGTACGATTTGTTGGGTAGCCAAAAACAATGTACGACTCTTATTATGCAGAAATAACCTACTCTTTTCTGAGTGAAAAGGGCAAAGAAGTCATACAAGTTAGCCCTTTCGAGACTCTGTCAAGTATAATCGAAGAATGTCGTAAAGTATGGGACGGATAAGCCCGTTTTTCTGCTAAGAAGGTTCGGATTGCTAGCTCGAGTTTGGCAAATGATTAGTTTAAAATGACCATTGTCGAAAAGTGGCGCGACTCCTATTTTTTACACGTCTGTAACAGCTGAGTTAAGCTTAAATAATAAGACTAAACACAGTAGCACAATTGGAGAACGAATACGATGCTGTGTTCTAAAAGTCGACATAATCTTCCGATGGGGTTTTTTAAAGTGTCCTTCCTATGATCCTAATTAATTTCGGGCATTTCTGAGTTTGTCGAAGTTATCAGCCGTCATATTACTACTGCGTTAAACCCTAAATCAAGTTAGACTTCGACGCTTAAGTTATTTAATCCTAAATATGCTAAGCACGATAAAGAGCGTACGGACGGGCAAGCGGGAATATGGCGGTTCACCAAATCATATATTGCCAAAAGTGAAAACTTTGGCAACTATACGTTTAGCCAGAATTTTACAGACTACAGAATACTTTTTCGGTATACTTTAAATTAACCGTTAACTATGCCAACAGGTTTATATTTCTAATATGGAATAAGTTTATTTAATTCATAAAATCCGTCTAACTCCTATCTGACAAGAAACAAATATTAATAACTAGGCATAAATGAAAGCAAATTCAAATTGGCCTAACACAGAACTATCTGTTCAGACCTCATCCCACGAAAAGCAAAATACCAGAAGATTAATATATCTCAGAACTGCACTTGGAGTTTAGCGGACAGACTTGCCATATACGAAGTACGATTTCAATCAGAAGTCGCAAAAACGTAAAGAAATACTGACAGATGCTGCGTGACACCCGTGTGTTGCTTGAGGCCACGTAACTGCAGGTGGAAAGCATTAGATGGCTCCTAGTTTCTATTCAATAGCCATTGATTCTATGCTTTATATATATATATATATATATATAGAGGGAATAGAGTAACCAGAGAGGTAATCACATGGGCCGCCAGTAGCAGTTCGTCCATGGGATTGGTAAGGAACGCTCTAACGCTACGGTCGTGACAAAGAACCAAGTTATTCGCCCCCCTGGTCTCTGATCCTAGATGTGCGCCAACATGCTGTTTATCAACCCCGAGGGATGCTTGGCTAGACGCAGCTAGAACAAGCTGCCCTCTCCTATAGCCCTCGAGTAGGTCTAACACTTAGCCCCGTTATTCGCTTCGTTCCTTTCAGCCATTTGTTCGAATCCTCCGAGTGACTCACGAAGGAGCTTACCATTTTTAGATTTGAAAGGTGAATATTGCAATATAACTCCAGTATCAATTCGTATATGTTTGCAACTATTCTATATTAAAGTCACAAGATAAAAATGTACTCCTAAAATTACACTAAAAAAATAGAAATGTTTCAAATTTTAGAAACTTACTAAATTGACACATGCAACAACGTATAATTCAATATATGTACCTGCTACAGCAAAAATATTCTTCTCTAGCTTTAGGTCTCCACCATTTAGAAACTTCGTTATTTTTCGAAATGAGTTGCTAACCGTTTAGGCAGAAACACTTCGCTATTTAATCCTTAAACAAAATCAGCTTCTACTTCTTTGGAGGGACTTTGACTGTTGAAGTCCACTTCAATGCACTTCAATCTCGACCCATAATATTTCACCGGCCCAGGAGAGCTTTTTTCTTGGGTAACGTAAAAAAAAGTGACGTAACATTTAGAAAAAGCAATCAGCCACACCGCGTCTCAGTTTCTTGACGGGAAATAGCAAAATTGTTATACGAGCAGCAAAGCAACAACGAAAATTTGTTATTAGAACAGACTTCTTTATCCTTCTGAGCTTCACTATCTATGCTGTACTACCAGTCATTCATAAACTTGTTTAGCCTAGATTTCATGCTTCACTTGAAAAATAATAGAGACATATAGCTAAACCCCAACGATTATATTGATTTAGATCGGCAGTTGTAAGAAATGGACGGTTACACAACCTAAATCAATCAACACAACCACGGTCCCCACTGAAGATGCCCCTGAAGCTAACGTACATTTCTCGTTGCGTATCAGGGCTATCTCCACTCAATCTTGTTTTCACCAAAAAACAGTGGGCGTTTTCTATTCTGGGTGTAATGGGAAAATGGGGATATCTGACCAGGGGCTGTCGTCTACCGTCTCCTGCCAGTCTCGTCCTTTTTCGGACCCAACCTAACTGAAGTGTGACGTAACATTTATCTCTTTTAGCCTCTCTTTGGGTTCTCCTTTCTCTTTTCTTGTTTCCGCGCACTACGGCTTTTTTCATGCTCTTTCTCTTGCAATGTCCAACCCCCGCCGCCGTCGCCGCCACAATCACCACCTCAACAACTCCTACACCCCTGACCCTCCCCTATTTCGCCCACCTCCATCTTTGTTTCTTAGACACATTTTTTTGCCCCCTTCTCTTTTCTTTCACTCGTTCCCTTTTTCATTCTGTTTCCGTCTGATTTTCTCTTCTACGGTCCTTCCTAGTCTGCTTCTTCAGCTTATTCCTTTCTCGCATGACCTTGGCCTTGTGGCCTTCGCTACTTTTTTTTTTTCGAATTTCATTTTTCCTTTCTGTCAGCGAGCCTCTGTCAGTTCCTATTTATGGAGCGAGGTTACCCGTCTAGGCATTTCTGCCATCGTGTGAGGCAACGCGCCCGCACATCCACTTACCGTTTGTCGCTCACCGTTCCTTTATTAGGCGAAGAAACTTACTAGCGACAGACAGGCTAGCAGACTGGCTTGCTGGCTGACCGATCAAACAAGTGCTACCGGGGGCGGAAGGCGGGAGGCTGGGGGTATTTTTTCTCGTCTCTTCGTTGCCACTATCTCAGGCTTTCTTCATATTTTTTTTTATATTCTCTTTTTAATCTTCTGTTTTCCGCTAGCTGTGCCGTTATCGGTGGCTTATAGTCTTCTACTGCCTGTTTTTCAGTCACCCGCACAGTACGTACAAATACACACGGATATAGACATACACAGAGACGCACGTGCTCCTATTCGCTCTCTCTTTGAAGCTGGCGGTGGGTAACCCCCCCTCATTCTTTTTCTGTTGTGGAAAGCAGCAGAGGTGTCGGCTTCGTATCCTTCGCCGCCTTCTCCTGCCTTTTCTATCCGCTGATTGTACTTGTCCCTATCCTTTCGGAAGCATCTGATCGCGTCTTTTTTCCGTTTTCTCTTCGGACTCGTTTCTTTTTCTAAGAGGCGGGAAAGCGCTGCTCTGGGAGCCGAAGGCGCAATGTGTCGGGGCTCTGACCGTGCTTCTGTTCTCCTTCTCCTCCACGACCCTTCCCTCTCTGTCGGTCTGTCTGTCTCCTATTCGCTCCCGCCACTCACGCCTTCCCGCTGGGCTGTTCTCCTTTCTTCCAGCTGCTTCCTGTCGTCCTGCCACTCTTCTTCCTTCTTCGCTGCTGTTTCTGCTTTCCCTACCTCCGCCCTCTTCCTCGTCCACTCTTGCCCTGTTCTATTCCCATAAAGCAAGTGGGCACCGTCGACAACGCCCGTCAACTCAATAACGGAACCAAAGGGAGTTTCCCGCCGATGCTTCCGTTTACCGCTGTTTTCTTCCTTTACCCTTTTTTATTCTCATTTCTGCTACCGACCGCCGCTCTATCCGGTCTTCGCTAGAAAGTAGGAAAATGGGGCAAGACGACACGAGGCAGGAGACGGCGCCGAGCCAGGAGATATCGTAGAGAGCATTGAGTTAGGTAACAGTATTGCCGTTGGGAAAAGGGAAAAAGAAACACAGCATACCGACATACGTATGCACACAAATGCGCAAGCTTACACAGGCAAACTCTCACCGCCGAATAAATCCAGCACTCACTTGACATGCTTGGGTGACAGATCCCTAACGTCGTCATCCTTCCTTTTTAAGATTCATACACCTCCTTCCTAGCATAATTTTGTTTCGTACAGACAGCGGTTTTGTTACTTGTGTCGCAATTGTCTATGGCCGCCTGTTACATTTGCTTTATTTTTTCATGTAAGGCCAGAAATTGAAATACAGCGATGGGCTTCCAAGAACATCATGGACAACAGCGTATCAAGATATATAGGGGCGGGGCCCGACAGCGCTGCTCAAAAAAAATCATAGAAGGTGTAGGGTGTAGGATACAGAAGCCCGGGTACAGGGGTATTAGGGTAGAGAACTGCAGAAGGTGGTAATGATGGTCGCGCTGGTGAGGAGTAAGGCGGCACGCAAACGGGTGGGCAAGTGGTCGGGCGTCTGTACCGATGAACAGAGAGAAGTGGAGAAAATGAAGGGATAAAAGGACGACGCTGGCCGCCGCCACCGCCGTTACAGGAAGGACGACAGCAGAGAAGAAAGAAGGAACAACAGGAGAAAGACGAAAAGGAGTAGAAAGGAAAAGAAGAAAAGAAGAAGAAAAAGGTCGCGGACTTCCGGGAAGGGACAAGCGGGAATGATAGCGGAAAAGGAAGAAAGAAAGAATGAAAGACGCCAGACGCTGCAATTGCCCTTCGAGCCGCCGACGTCGTCGACAGCAGCCGCTACGGCTAACAGCTACAAGCGGGTGTTCTTTCACGTCAGAAGAACGACCACGTGGCGACCACGTGCATCACACCTCGTTTTGCCTTTACCCAGTACCTATCAATACCGTTTTCAGGACAATGCTATGGAGCAAATTTTTTACTACACTTACTGAATAGGTAGCTCGATTTCAGTATATAGCAAAAACTCATAGCGTTTGTGGAGATAGATAAATTATTTTTCGTATGAAAGAAAGCTTGTAACAGCTCTTGCGCTATATTTCAGCTCATAGATTGGTTTACTTTGTTAATCCTCTGATCTAAACTATTCCCTAATTAAAATTCTTACAACACCTTTTTCGTCCTTTATCAGCTAATCAACTATCATTTGAAAACTCCTTACTCCTCTTTAAAGTAGATTTCAACTAATTACAATTGAAAGCAATAAGCACCTCCATTAGGCTTTGTTTTTAATTATGCCAAATTCACTGAACATAGATTTTGTCCTGCTTATCATTTTTTGTCCGTGTAGACAAAATACTACGTCGGACCGTTTAATTTTTGGGGACATTTCATAACTTTTCATCATTATCTGTAGCTTGTATATGGTTGTTCATTTGGGTGAGAAATCACCACCCACAGAGAATCTGCGTCGCTTAAGGATTACTCTTACTTATCTTAAAGTGCAGCGGGTAGCAGGATTCATTTGCCCAGGCAAATTTTATTTGACGGCCATACCATGTCAGTTAAAATCCCTAGACATTACGCCATGCTCCTGATACTTTACTCTTAGTCAATAAAGTAACGATTTACTTTGACTGAATGCAAGCACTTTTTAAGGGCATTTGAGCAGACGATCGTTGATTATTATAGGCACACGCAACCCATTATTTGCGGACGTGCCGTACATCGAAAGTTTCGCAGTATATAACTTGATTCTGAAATAACCTTTCCAAGCTTTGACTGCATAAACGATGTGAACCAACTACTGCCTGAGCATTCCGCCTTTTGAATGTAGACTTTTTTATACTCAATAAAGCAAATAGTATTATCTACGTTAAAAGAATGATCGTGAACTTAGAGTTCAGGGCAAGCTGCTATTATTTCTCGTTTAGCTTAGTAACCGCTGGGAGACGTCGACATTGTTACTATTTTAATATCTACACATATTTCGGCCTTCCATTTATTGCACACCACCACATACGTCCACACAAGCCGCTCTGCGGGGCATTATTTGCACCGCTGACTATCAACAAAGCTACGTTCGAAAGCGCGTTCAAAACAGATTCAGACAACTCTTCAGTATCGGTGAAGAAAGCATGTGTTCACGTGTATGGGTACCTTTTCCACTCTTCCTGAGGTGATCTATTCAAATAATCAGAGGCAGGCTGATTTCTAGTTTAAACGAACACGGCTCATTCAAGCCCAATTAGAATTTGTCACATTTTATTGTCCCAAAAGCAAAAGCAGCTAAGTCGACTTCAACATCGCATCGGCAGAAAGCGGCTTGATAGGATCGGATATTGGCTACTTCAGACTGCTGTGAAGAATACGGTTCCCTGGGTGATGGGAGTACTAACAACCATGAGATATGTTTAGAAGTGGCGATTTTATGACCTTTATGAACGAAACGAATTCGATGAGATGGATACCTTGATCAACTTGTGCTGGGCGAACGATAGGTCAGCATCGCAGCGGACTTCGCTGACACTGTCTTCAGAAAACCAAATTCTCAAGTGGCGATACGTGGCAGGGCAGTTGTGCATACTCTAACTAGACGGGCGAGTTCGTCTTAGCTCTGCGAACCTTTATCTAGGTGACCTGAAAGCTGAACACGTTAACTTATACAGCGCAGGTTTAAGGCCAGCTGAAAGGTATTATTTTATAAACTTTTCATAAACTGATCGTAGGCCGCAGTGGTACTAACAGTGGATACACTTCATTTAAAGGTTTAACGGAATTAGGTACTGATATGCCATAGAAATATACGTAGGACAGCTATTCTGTGCACTTTAGCATGAACGCCTTCTATTTGAGCAGAAAGAACTCAGTCAAAAATTTACCGTGCAATCAGCGAATACGATGTCTTTTGTTGGTGATGATTACGAGCTTTCTATTGACAAATAGATCGCTCTTCCCTTAGACCAAAGCCAACGCTGCGATGCTATTTGTGTTTGTTTCATTAGATTTGATCAGAAAGAAGAGAGAATCGTTCCAATCAGCAGTAAATCAAGTAGTTATGCCTCGTTGTAGATAATGTTAATAAACAGATATAATTTACAACGATGCTTTCCGGGCTTCCGAAATGATGATTCGAAAACACAGACGCCTCGAATGGGCTCGGCCGCCTACTTTGGAGAGTGAAAGCGGACAGCAAGCCAAACGTAGTCAGTAAGGCGTCATAGTCGGCCGGTTGATTTTGTCCTGTCAAGGTGCTGCCCCGCACCTCCTCCGCCTCATTCACTGTTTCAAGAAGCATCTTCAGTAGTCAAATGTATACGCGCACTGCGAGATACCACAGTTGCGGATAGGAGGCGCCTGTATAATTTGTTCCCATTTGACCTGCATATATACGAGCGAACAGCGTTCGGCGGCTGGACGCCGGCTCGAGTCGATATTAATATGCCGTCTTCTCTTTTTGCTAACTAACGAACAAGTGGGTACGAGTGGGAATATTTATTCGCGTTTATATGTCGACAGAACACCGCCTCGCGTCGCTGTTTCTCAGTAGCCTCTCGCTGACTTTTTTTGAATATAGACGAAATCCAACCTAAAACTAACCGAACTTTACGTGGTTTAAGATGTCCGATATGTTCATTCGCTGGTTTTCATTGCTTCCTAGGGAAGATGTGTCGGAGGCAGGGGTAGCTTCATGTCGAGTCAGAGTCTAAGGCTGAATCAGAGGCGACCGTAGACCACGACCAAAGTCTGGCGAGACTAGCCAACTAACCTGGACATCATGGCGAGCACAAATAGTCAAAGTTATGGCTGACAAGCAGGAGGGTGGAATGGCCTCCAGAGGGAGACCAAATGAGAAAAACCCAGCAAAGTATAACAGGCAGCAGCCGCGGCGCTAGTGGCGGCGGTGGTGGTGGCGGCAGCAGCAGCAGCAGCAGCAAGACCATTGGGGTACCACCATCGGCTGCTGGGTCGGCCTTCCTCTGAGCGCTGATCCCGTAACCGACGGATACAGCGTATCAAACGATATCAAACACAACTCACTCGGTTCTCATGTGATGCTGTGATAGCAGAGACACCAAATGCGATCGTCGCTCTCAGGGAAGCCTTGCAGCGGGCGGTGGGGCGTTGCAGCCGACATCGAAGCGCCTTCAGCGTCAACTACTAAACTGATACTATACGATACACAATGTATCCGAGTTGACACGACGATCGCGTACTACAAGTAGGGTGAAGTGGAAGAAAGCGGAGTTGACTGACTCACTCACGACAACGGTGCTCCTGCTAGTGCCTATAATATTATACATTCTCCTGGGCAATCGTAGTATCCTGTTTGGCTAACGCAGCCGTCGCCGCCGCCGCCGCCGTTGCCTTATGTAAGGTTGATCCTGAACCTCTATGTTCAACGATCCTGCGATACGAATGCCAGTTTACAGCCCCCGCTTGACTGCCACTGGTTCGAGTCGGCAGTAACATTATGCGGGCGTGAGAGGCGGAATATTATGCCAGCAAAAAGTACCTCATCCGTACTTATACAAACAAAGGAAGAATATATCCACTGGGTTACGGTGAACTAACATTGAACTTAAGGAAACGTCTGATCCATTTTTTGTAATCTTTTCGGCACGGACGAACCATGTTTTTGCTTCTTACCCCTTAAATAAAACAGGGAGCAGCTTTATTAGCAAAAGCAAAAATCTAATGAGTGAACTGTAGTGTTAATTCCTCCGAAGTTGCAATTCTTTTCTTCGTTTAGATTAGGTCTATTTCAGTGAACAAGGTTAGCTTTCAGCGTCCTGAAATGGACCTAGCAGAGATATCATGGGTATTTTCTAGCATGTAAGTTCACCGCAACCTCCCATTACCTCCCTTCAGTAGGCGACACCCTTCACAGTGTCTGAATCTCTAGCAGAATTCCACGATCAACGCATCTGTAGTCCAGGGGTTTGATTCGCGAGAAGACGCCACCCATTCTTTGGCCAGTATACCTTCTGCTGGCCGGACGAAACATACATACATCGCGTGAAAAACGATAGCAGTCTCATGGTTCACTTAAGTATAGGGATGCCTTCCGCGCGAAAGCGAACATGGCCGCCGAGCGATATTTTAGAGGGAATAAGGATCCAATGAACTGAGGATCAGAATCTAAGTACTGACTAACTTAGCAGCTGAACTGTAATCTCACAAGTAGCTAGTACACCATTTCGAAAGCTCTGAACGATATCCGCCACATTGAGCTGGCCATCACATCGCTAAAGGTTTGTCTTTTCAGTTGTTTCCAATCAAATACGACCATAATCTCGTACATCGTCTACGTTAACGCAAATAGTTTTCTTTTCTTTTTTTTTTTTACCTTATAGAGGTATTTATCGAATAAAGCAAGACTCTTACTTGTTCAGCGGTGCACTATTTCAAGCTTTGCAAATTCGCGCATAATTCATACATTATACAAAAATGCTCATACTTCGTAACATCGCAGGCCTCAAAAAGCCTGTTGTCATTGGACCTAGTTGACAGCTCAGTATACGCTCGTGAACCTGTTTTTGAAATAATAAGACAATTGGTCCTAGTGCATTTACAAACGCAGCGGTCAGCTATTTTACTGACTCCATTCTAATAGAGACCTCATGAAAGCGTACAAGGAAACCGTTACACTCGACCACAGTCATAAGCGGATGTTATCGAGCTTCGGTCGGGTGTTGGTGTTCTGTGAAGTGACCGCGGTTATATAATGAGAAGAGTGGCTCATTTGACTCATAATACTGGTTAATGCCTAGGTATTCAGAGGGTTTTTACAACCATAGAAACGAATGGTAGAAGCACACACACATTGGCTATTTAGTACGTCGAATTATGAAGTAGAAGATGATTAGGTAGTGACTGTCTCTAATGCTGTAACACCGTTAACAGATTGGCCGAGCCTTGGCAGAGTCCGGTATTACCTTTGAATGTTGTTTATTTATTCACAGATATTTTGTAGTATACGTTTTTTTTTTTTGTTTCTTTATCTAAAGGCTTAATCGTTCAAGGCACCGCACCGGGCTCTTGTAACACGGCTGTCCTATTCAAATATCGGCCATCATATTTGCTGCAGGATCTTTTGTTGGTGATACAAGCCGTCAATACAGTTTAGTCCGGCCAGACGTTTGTGATCCGCAAGCAAACGAGCCCGTTCAGCCCGACCAACTTATTACAAAGCAGAACTTAAGAGGCTATCATGACAATTTATATAAATTACATACATAAAAATGCAAATAATTTTGATCAAAATGTATTTTGTAGGATTCCACTTACAGCTCATATGTCGAAGTATGGTGCATATCTTAATTAATGGCATCTATTTATCATACATATAAATCTATAGTCTACCATGTTATATTTTGAGTGCCGACATTAGGTCAGGAGAAAGGCTCCCACCATTGCATTGGCACAACTTTCACAGGAGATTAGGTCCCGACTTATATTCTAAAATTTAGAAATCTATCCTAGTCTATTCGTAATTTGTCTGAAAATCCAGTGCAAAAGTTCATGATCATGTAGCTACAACAGTGACTGTTGCAGGTCCTATATCTTGATCTGGGTGGGGTATACTGATGAGTGGGCCGTCTGCCTCCGTCAGGCGGGACTGGTTTACAACCAAAACCCAAAATCTTTGAAACACCGCCAGCGTTCGTACTCGTACTCGAGCGCATTGTCTGCCTCGCAGTGCCGCTTGGAGTCCTCGCCTGTGGCGAATCACTCGCTGTTTTTTGGATGGCGGTCCTGATATGGCTCAAATTAGAAAAGATCGTATCTGGCCAGAGCGGTGAAATTCCAGATGGAACACAGGTGAAAGCAGTGAAATGACTGCTCGTCTTCCTTCGGCTAGCGACACTTGACGCAGGACACACGTTTATTGATCTGCATAGACAAATCAAAATTTAATCCTACACTCGAGACCCTTGGCCGGATACCGAAACGAGCCAGCTTGCTTAGGACTAATGTCAAATTTATATCAAATTTAGAAGTTCTATTTGAGCAAATGCCACGTATAAACGAATTTCGTCCAGCGGATAATGTTTATTGCCACTATTAGTGTAGCGGAGGAGAGAATACCTTGAAACAATAATACAAGCCCCTGCATCCGCAGCAGCAAGCGACTCAACATTTAATTTTTTACGCTCTGCAAGCTGACAAAATGGCGATAGAAGTGAGCAGAGACCAACGGTGCGGCTATGCGTGTGCTCCTATGAACGTGCGTGAAGCCTGCGTCCATGCGTGAGAAACGCGGTTACGGGAAGCGATGCAGACGTAAAATCAATTTTTAACTAAGCCCCTTCTCCCTAACCATTGTCGCTCGAACTTTTCCAAGAGAGGAATTATGGAAGGGGCTAAAAAGAGGGCCCGGCAGACAGACAGACGGACAGATGAAAGGACAGATGGACGGACGGACAGACAGATAGGCGTTCGCCGTGGCTCCCATTATTCAGTACGCCGTCGCCCGTTCGCCTGCCTGCCTGCCTGCCTGCCGACTAGCTCGCGCACTCGGTTTGGCTGTACTGAATAGTACTGTTAAGTAGGAGCCCTCATCCGAGCAAGAGCAAGATGACATTTTTAATTTGAAATTCTTTTCCCTGAATGCCGCATTGCCCGGATCGGTGCTTAGCAAACAGCGAGTCACAACGCTGGATAGATGGATGAGCGCAAAGATGAAAACAGGCAGAGGACTGCTGGCATCGAGAGCCGGCCACAGGGAATAGTCAGAGTCGTCGACGGAACCAAGACGGAAAGCGGCCTAGCTGCTGTATCGCTTCGTACCTAGTCTGGTCTCGCTGTGCCAAATTGGCATAGCTTTTGGAGAGACAGCAGTAGCGTCAACACCAAAGAGGCTACTGCAATGACGGAAGCAGCCGGCGTTTTGCCGTCGTGTCGAGTGGGTTTGCGTTAGGCTGCGTGTGGCGGCAAGGAATGCTGCCAATCAGCAGGCCTTGCGACTGGAGCTCTTCTTTCTTAGACCACTACCCGGCCTGCACACGCGACAAAGCAAACGGAAAACGACCCAACTCCATTTTTTCAAGAAAAAAAGATGAACCAAACAGAATGTCGTCGCACAGACGAAAAAAAGGCTTACCCTAAGTGCCTTCCGTTATCATTTCTTCATCTATCGTCCCCTATCCATCCTATTTTAAGATGAATGATAATTTTTGTAAAACCATGTTGTCCGCCAGCAGCAGTAGGCGTAGAAGCATCAGTTCGCGCGTAAATAGGTTAGGTCAAGTGACGTTTATTTCCCTAGTTCGTTTGTGCCCAAATTATCGTTGAAGGGTACGGAAATTACGATGGTAATGAAAATGATACTTCCATTTACCATTGCGACGCGTTTTTCTTTTGGGTACCAGGTCCTGCTGTGTTCGTAGGTATAGTCTCGAGATAAATAACAAGCGATCGGATACATCAGTATAGAGAATTTGCTGAATGGAAGAAGAGTACAAACATTATAAGAACAGAAGTAGTGTCACATCCGCCTCTTTTTTACAGAGCTGTAATAAAGGACATTCGATGATCTTACAAGGGTAGGAGCAAAACGAATATCGGCGTTGGCTAGCAAAGTTGGGTTACAGCTGCTGGCTGATAGACGACCGACAGACTGGATGGCTGGGGATGGTTCAGGGGGTGCTTGATGATTGCCAATGGCATTAAGTAGGCGAATGGGATGACGCTAAGTGCGGATGTCTTAGTTAGAATCTCTTAGAATCAAATTTACATTTTTTGCAGCTGGAGTTGTAGTGGCGGGAGTTGGGGGGCGATCAAAGCGCAAAGTGAGCGAACTGCTGTCGGGATTCGGGCGGCTAGCGAGCGGGAGGTGGGGGCAACTGGAGTACGTACGGCCAGCGGTACTGCTACTGGCTATGGTGGAGCAGACGCGTAGGTAGGAAGATGACGACGACATCAGGAGGGGATACGCCGCTGTTGGTAGCGGCGATGGCAGAAGCGGTGGCAAAGGCAGCGGTGATCGTCGTTGTCCCTTTGAAGAAGCGCGAGGGCGGTGACGACGCAGTGAAAGATAAAATGAGATTAAGGTCTAATGCCAACTATTGATTGGCGCGAGGGGCAGCATTGCCACTGCAGCGGTATGAGGGGATGAGGGTGGGGTTTCCTAGTGGGAACAAACCGATGATCCACCCTTAACACAGCACCAGTCCCCAGCAGAAATGCCCCCAAAGTTGCTCTGAACGACGCAGGCTACCGTTCTACAGTGAGAGCAATTGAAGACAGTAAGCTCTGAACATTTTTGCTCATCCAATTACCGTTGCTTCCAGTGAAGGGCCCAGTAACTTGCCTCGTCTGGCCGATTGTCAACGAATTGCTCGTTCTGGTCTCTATTCCAGCGCCAAGCTCGAGTTAGGCCAGGTTTTTTCCGGCGCTTTCTGGTCGCCGATCGTGACGGCTATTTCTACAGAGTATGAGTAGCATCTTCTCTTGTACTGTGTCTTGTTCATTGAGAAACAAGGTCGGAATGACGCGGTGCGCTCATTACATATGAAGCCCAGAGGCGCAGATGAACATGGTGGTATGTGGTTTGGCAAGGTAGGATGCATTGTTTTCCATTTTCTTGGTTCTCATTTGACAACGAATCAAATCACAATGGCAGGACGATGTGATCCATTCCAGTGGTGAGACTGCTGTTGTCGCTACCGAACAGTAAAAATGCACAGAGTGCCGATGGTAATGGTGAAGCAATTTGCCAGTTCGAGCGGCGCATCGCAAACCTGCTCCCTCCTTAACAGTGTCCCAAAAGCTCCCCGAAAGTGCTTCCCAAGAGCAGGCAGAGCCTGCGTCCGTTTTTAAGCCTCAACCGTCGGCGTTGGGCCCCTTCCCAACGCAGTCAGCCAGTTCCCCACCTACCCACCCATATACACTCAATCCACCCATCCACCCAGCAGCAGCAGCAACGAACCAACCCATCCCATCTACCCTCGACGATTGCGACGTCGTCGTCCGTCGAGTCGACAGGACAGAACGAGATGTTGGCTGCAGCTGCTGGGTGGCGGCGCGAGCCTGTCCCTGTGCTGCTGCCCATCAGCGAAGCCGCCCTTTCCGCAGGTTCCTTTCCTCCTCGGCAGCCGGTGGCAGGCAGACAAGCAGGCAGCCGACGGAAGGACGGACGAACGAGTCCACCAACCAAGCACGCAAGCAACGAGCGAACGGGCGGGTGACTTGCAGCTGCAAGACTGCTGCATGCCTGCTTCCTGCTGATGCCTTGCAGGCAGCCAGCAAAGTAGCTGCCGTTCAGGAACGACGTGGGCCAGGACCAACAGCAGGACGACGACGATGCTGGCAGCAGCCATCTATGTGCCTGCCCGTGTGTGTATAGGCCTGTTTGTATGTGCGCGTGTTGTGTGTGTATGTAGCTGTCGGGGAGAGATGTAGGATGAAGCAAACGGGGGGTCGGATTGGCTGGGGCATCTAAATTGGGGCGCACACAGCAGGAGGGAACAGCAGCAGTGGCAGGGGCCACACAGCTATCGTGGGCAGGGCGAGAGGGAAAGGATATGTAGCAAGGGGAGGGCTGTAGGGTGGGGGGCTACCCTGCAGCGCTGCATTACTACTGCCGCTGCTGCTGTGACTGCTGCCTGCATTAATAGCACGCACATTGCAATCATCGTAGTGGCAACGGACGCTTGGTCGATCGGTCGCTCGCTGACTGCCTTCGAAGAAGAACACCACGATCTCCGCCACTCGTAGCATGCGTTGGGGCACTGTCTGTAGTTGCAGTAGCAGAGGCCGTACCGTATCAGCGATAACACACAAGAGGAGTTCTAGCGAATAGCAGTAGTAGGCAAGAGACAGTACGAGCAGCAGAGGCAACTGAGGCCAATGGACATTCGTCCGTAAAGGGCTCGCCTTATGTTGACGGCTCGTACGCTCTCACAGCTGCTTGCTGCCTCGATTCGTTCGGCCACATGTACCTCAGACACAGATTTGTTGGTTACCGTTTTCTCTTCACATTATTAGTCCTTTTGTGATCACCATCCTACACTTCTGTTAGACTTGCAGGTGCATAGAATAAAGCGAGGTGGGTATCTCTTTAGGTGAAAGTAGCGCGATCAGTATTATCACAGGTGGTCTATCGCTGTGCACAAAGAGTGTGTAATAATGGCATCTTTGTTACCATACATATTTCAATAATAAGTATACTGATCTCACACCTTTTTGCACGCGCTTAAAATCCCTAATACAGCCTTTTAACCATACCTAATTTGTACCTAAAACATGTCACCTTTAAATTGTTGAGCCATTGCTGTGCATGGACGTGAACGCGTACCACAAAAACGTTGTTATACGACAAATGTAATTTATATTACCGCTTCATCATCTACAAAAACAGACCTCATGAAGCTCGTACGGTCTTCAGATTTGGAACGCTGATAGTCGTTCGGAATTATCAGAAGCCCATTTCAAACTGAAAAGTTTGTCCGGCCTGCCTTTTTCTACTTTATGCTATGACACAGGGACTGCTGCTGGTCGGGTCGCTTTGTAACTTGGTGCTTTGCTGCCGGATATCCTATGGTCCTAGTTAAGGGCCGTGTGCGAAAGGACAACCTCACAGCAGAGTCTGGCCTCTTGTGAGCCTGTACAGGCGCCATGTGCACTGCACTGTGCACACTCAAAATCGATATTATTAAGCCCTACGCGCTTTGCCGGGGCCGAAGAGCGGGAAGCAGCGGGAGAGGGCCACCAGGACCAACGAACAGCGGTCCTTCCAACCCCGAGCTGACCGCCGAAGGGCAACGGGCACAGGCCCGCGGGCGCCGGCGCAGCCTGCTGCCGCTAGTCGTCGTCGTCGCGGTGCTGGTGATGGTAGTAGTAGTGGGTATTTCGGGTAGCTGCTGACCGGGAACCAACATGGAGCAAGAAGGCCTGGGGGGAGGGGAGGGGGTGCAGGACGGAAGGGCATCAAAAGGGGCAAAGGCCTGGGGTATAGATAGAAGGGGACTTCTAGAGGGCCTAGGGGAGGAGGGGGTAGAGTTCGGTAGAAGAGCTGCAGCAGTGAAGCTGCTAGGCGAACGAGGCTCCGGCTGGCTCTAAGGGATGTACTGGCATGAACCGGCAGGGGGCGCGCAAGCCGACGGGGCGAGCAGAGCAAACACATCCATATCTCTCTCTCTCTCTCTCTCTCTCTCTCTCTCTCTCTCTCT
>NW_019214152.1:91105-122978 GCF_002532875.2 Varroa jacobsoni | reverse complement strand
TATAGAATTATAATTTCTTTGCAATAAGCACCCTCTTCTGCCTGCCGGTACTTCACTGCTGGTTGCCGTTGTAAACTGACATTGAACGTTGGATGGTCGGGCGCTCCGGAAAGTCGACGAGGACAGGGGCCGGTGAACGAATGAGGGTAAACCGAGAGAAACAACGAGGCACACGGGCGGCAGAGTGCGAGCGATTCAGGCAGAGAACGGAAAAAAGAAGAGAGAAAAACACGGGGAAGAGAGGCGACGAAGCTGACCAGATTGAGAACGGCCTTCCATTTAATCCAAGCATTGACTTGGACCGGTTGTTGACCGCTTTTGATTACCAACAACAACGACGGACTGAGCAGCAACAGAAATGGCGGATCTAGTAAGCGCCAGTCGATGAAACGCCACTGCAGCACCAGAAACTTTGGAGAACTGAACTAGTATAACAGGGTAAACATTATTCACTTGGCCGGTGGCATTTGTTTGTAAATTCACAGTCATCGTACCTTTCGTCTGTGTTTAGGTTTTGCATTTCGGTAGTAGCCTAATAGTGTGCAAGCTAGTTCTCTATCCTAGCATCTGCCTACACATGAAACAGTCTTGTCACAGTCAGGCTCGTCAAAAAGTCCCTAAACGTGATAACGAAATACTCTTTACGGCGCAACTTTATTTGGTCTTGCTCAGTGTCCGGAGTGCTCATATAACGGAGCGTGATTTTATATCGAACTATATATCAACAGTTGGCAACACTTTTTACGGCATAGAAGAGGCAGCCGTAGTATTGCAAGCAGTTCATACAGCCGGGACTGAGCTAAGCAGAGCTGGTATAACTTACCTTAGTCTAGCCAGTCAGGCTGCCTCGCGATTCTCAAACGCTACTGAGACAAGTGCTACATGTTCGTGGCAGCCGGCAAACCTCTCGCTAAAACAGACGCTGGCCAATTTAGTCAAAGAAACAAAGGAGCACAAGGACGTTTGCCCCCACAACTACCTACCTGGCCAGCTATTCTAACATGCACACGCTGCCGATGTGTCATAGATAAAACACAGTCACTGCCCATGAATGGTTACACCAGCATCGGCTTAAAAGCATAAAGTCTTTCTCTGCTTCATGGATCTTTTTAGCCCATAACGACGACAATGCGTAGGTGTAACCATTGGCACCCACCAACTGGCAGGAATAGCTTCGGCAGCAGATTGTTCGCCGAGCGAAAACGCTGAAGGGGGCATCTGAAGCACTCCAGGCACAGTTCGGATAGCATCAACGGAACTGGAACCAAACTACGGACGCATGATTGAACGTCTTCCTCCAAGATCACTTCTGTCTCTTTACGCAACCCCCCACAGCAAAGAGAGGCATTATCATCGTCACCGTCATCATCATCATCGTGCTGTGGCCGACGAATACAATGAGAAGAAGGAGCTTTTTCGACGCTATTTTTTCCTGCCTAGCTGCTAATGCAACTGGTATTGGTTTTCGTGTAGCGGGCAGACTGCCGGCCCGCATCCTATCCATAGCTCTATGCGACTGCTTCATCCGCGTTCCCTATTTGTTAGTTTCTATTCTGTTTCTCCATCCTACCTCGCCTCTCTGAGCTCAAAAGCCTTGCCGGGTAGTACAAAACGATTCGCGCGTCGTCGTTTGCCTATCTGCCGCTAAAACAGTGCAAGGTGAGTGAACCTTGTAGACATAATGACCATCATCATCGCCTCTGGTCGGATAGCTATTAGCGAATATCAATACCGTTACCGCTGCTGCTGTTATTATTATTTATTCCCACACGAGGCACGATATTTACATGAATAGCATTGTGTAAAAATTTTTCTTCGCCGACCCTCAACCTAGAGCTCTTCGTAACTTTCGGATGTGAAGTCTTTTTGAACCGCCAGTGCGGAAGCTGCGAAGGAAGCGCGTTCGGTCTCGTAACCTCAGCAGTGTATACATGCCAGCAATATTCAGCCATAAAATGTACGATTTATAGCTTGTATCACTACGTTATTAGAGATCATATGTTCAGCCAAATCGTGTAGCAGTATCACACTGTTTTTTTTTAGATAGCAATTCCAATTGATAAATCTGGTAAATAGTAAACACTAATTAACGTCACAAAAAATACTGCATAATTCTGTCGTCGTTTTAGCCTGCGCTTGAGCTGACCTTCCCCCTTGTCACTTCCAGTTATAGCGGCTTCACTTGGTTCACTACACGGGACGTGCACTATATGGCAATATACGTAAGCCTTAAACACTACAATGTTATAAAACAAGCTGTCGCTGCAGCCGTAGATATTCTTTTTAAAACATTCTTTATACCAGTTATATATATATATGATTTTCTTCAGTTCAGCACTTATATTACTTAAGGTAGGAGGTAGACCTATATAAGTATTAATAATATCAAAATTATCTGTCAGTGATGCTATGTTTTTTCTAGTCGTCCCTGGATGTTGCTCAACAACTGTGTTTTTGGCTCATCCCTACCGTCATTCGATTCCTATTTTTTGCTTTATAAGCAAACATTTATGACAATAGTTAGAATAGCGTCTCTCCTACAAGCACACAAAGCATGACAAAATAGGAAAGCAGAACAATATTTGAAAAAATGGCAGACATTTTCATCATTTTGTCACGGCGAAGTTACCAGTAACTTCGGAAGTGTTTACGTTGCTGTTCAAAGGACGAACATATTTCAAAATTATCCTTAGTAGAATTTTTTCTATCCGTGCTGTTGAGGTTTGGCTATATTGGTGCTGTTTGCGGGATCCCACCTTTCTATTAGGTCATATTGCTCTGAGCAACACGTTCACGCGGTAGATAAGGCGCTGGATATGTATGTAGTCATAATGTTGTTAAAAAAAAAGAATACTTGTTCACTCAGGCATAGTTTCAGGCACATCAGAGTAGATATTGCGAGAACAAAAAAAATACACACTAACCATTTCTTCATGTTAGTTTTTCGACACGGTAGGCGATAGATACACCGAGGAGATATAACCCTTACAAATTCGGCTATTCAGATATTAGAAAAATGGTCCAGGATTATTTTAAGGAAAGTGAAGCCTATTTGACATGACCTATGTATGGTCCAACGTTAAAATGAATCATTTGTATCAGTAAACCTGGATATCTACATTGCGATATGTTAGTAATTTTTATTACTCAGATTACCATTAGAAATCTCCTCCGCCGAACGAAAGATAGGTGTGTATGTATGTAAGATCATTGGTTTCTACAATTCGTATAAGTGTGTACCAGTCAGTCTGCTCCAGCTATAGCAGCATTTTTGGTAAGTTGTTCCTGTTGGGAATTGTCGCCCTTCATATCAGAATGCCTTTCGACAAGAAAAAAAAATACATTTATTCAGTTGGTGTATACACAAACATGTAAGAAAAACGGCGGTATACTGCGGCAAAATCTGTTGCGGCATGGACTGGTGACAGAATTTGTGTTTAGAACTACTTAGCAAAAACAAATAACTGAGGTCGTCGGTTGATTGAGGAGTGTTGGAGAACAAATACGTCATCAAAGATAATAATGTTCCACATCCAACCTAAAACGGGTTGTGGGACACCCAATCATACTTCGGAAGCGCCTTCATGTGGGTTATGCGATATTCGTTAGGTTATCAATAATTTATTTTATCGAATATGTCTGCTGGGACGATGATAGTGATGAAATTCATAATCCTTCAGCACAAAATATGCTTAGCAAGGATGGCAGTCGTTTCGAGAAGGGTACGAAACCCTACACGAAAGACCGACTTTCGCATTGCAGACAATTTTACGAAGAATTTAAACACATTATATCGATGTATATGTTTGTTTATGAACGCCATGCTTGCTAATCGGCACATTACTCGTACGAAGTATGCGTGAGCGGCTATAGCGATCTACTGTGCTAATGGAGCAGTCGAGACGGTCGGATCTTCGCGCAGCCAGCATTAAAGGTAGCTTGCATAAACATAGGGAAATTTCACATGAGTTATTTGGATTCGAATCAGGTGACACAAACGGAGACAGACAATTTTTACTGGAATCAACCTAACGAAGGCTCGACGAATAGATCCGATTTGAATTGTAGCTATCCATCTCACTGCGTGCAGGGAATTGCAGCAGAAACGTGTAAAAGTAGCTAAAACCATCCTTGGCATAGTTATAGGCATCGTTGATGTATACGCCCTGTCCGTAAGGGTGTGCCATACATCTTGTGGGCTTTACACTGATTTTCATACCTCTGGTGAATGAAAAACGAATACCGCTGCGAAGCGGCGACTTCAGCAGAAACCTTGAGGTGGTCGCATTATGTAGCCACAGTCGATGTTGCCGAGGTCGCTGCGCTTGTCGAGCTTAGTGTCCGAAGCAGTGGAAAATCGCTTGCGACCGACCGGAATCAGAATTCCGCACGGGTCTAGCGATCAGTCAACGTGCTGGGAGAAAAGTTATCCCCTCCACCGCGTCCATCCAGCGTCGACTACCTTCCTGTGACGAGGAAGCGGTACACCATTACCACCGGCCAGTCGGTCGGAGGTGAGTCAGCAGCGGCCCCAACGTCCCCTGTGGCACACAGCCATCGCAACCCGTCCATCAAGAAGCCGTCTCCGCCGCCTCACAGGATCACCATAGCAATACGATGAAGGGGACTTTGTAAGTACGTTTACTACCGGTTCAAGTGTAAGCTGTTCCTGCGTAAATGTACGAGGACATCTGCGTAACCTGGTAGCGAGCCAGTTCCCCAGCTGGATAACAAACCACGTTTCTACAAGGCGCTCAGAAGCAGCAAGCCGAGCTTGCTTCCGATGAACGCGTCGAGACGCACGGAACCACACGACTTGCGCTGGTAGGGGCGGCACCGTTCGACGAACGCTTGCCTAGCTGGCAGTAAGGCCCCACCACACAGCCGCGGCGCCGCTTAGCTGCAACGCTGTCGCGATAAGAAAAAGTACAGCTTTACATTTTTCAGATGGCCACACAACTCTAGTCCGACACATCCCCACCTCATGCTCCCAATTTGAACCGAAAATCAAGGGACTATCGGGGTTCCAAAGCGAGCCAACGAGCGTTGACACTTACCGGGCTGCGGCATCGCAACGCCTTCGGAAATAGAGTTGGTCGCTCGTTGGCCTGCTTCGTTCATTTGTTCGTTGGTTTTTTGGATGGGTCGGTGGGGGTAACTGGCTGCCGTCAAGGAGAGCCAGCAGCGACGTGTGTGGGAGGGTCTGTGTCTGTCTGTATGTGCGGCCACACGTGTGGCCATGGTCGAAAGGGCGGAGGGACACCACTGTCTTCCGTTGGCGCAGTCGCACGCAGTTCACGTATAACGCAGATAGAGAGAATGTAACGGTGCCGCTACGGTCCCTCCCCTTTTGTCCTCCGCTTGGTCATCAACACAAGCACCTGCATTTCGCTATTTTCAACAATAGTCATCAGATAATAACGATAACAACCCATTAGATCCTAAAGCATTTTATAATGCCACAACAGAAAAGAATCGAACTTACTTTTATGTACATCTCGAACGTTCCAATGTTTTACACCTATACACCACAAACAGTAATGTAAATATGAACGTATCACCATAACCTATTGTTTATATAAATCTGGACGTAAGTGTGAGCTCTTGACGTTCTGTATCTCCCAAATTATTCGAGTCCATAAAGGAGTGACCCTGTTATCTCTTTTTTTGCCTGAGGCAATGTTACTAATCGGCAATAGCGGACGTAGCGCGCGGAACATTCAAAAATATTATCTTTTAATGAAACGATAATCAACAAGGTCCTTTGAGAGCTCTCCTGTTTTTCGTCATGATAATTCCGTCTTTTACAGTTATAGCATTTCTCGCCTAGCCGAACCTGATTTAAACAGGTGGAATCAAAGGCTGTATTCACCGGTTGCTACACCTATCGCACACGATATGATTGAAGAATTTTTTCCGGTCTTCGCTGCAAGGTAGTGCAGAAAGATGCTAAGGCCGTTGTTTTCGTTCGCAAAATCGACGCCGGCAGACGGAGCGAAAGCTGAAGGCAGGCAGACACATTGTGATACTCGTTCCACTGGTACTAATATTACGACTACTACTGTTACCGCTACAACTACTTTCGTTCGTTCTTCGTTTTTTCTCAGAGTCTCCTCAGTCGACCGCTTGCGTAACGTCAGAGAGAGGTCGAAGACGACGGCAGCGGCGGCGGAAGGGAACAAGAATAAGCACGAGGAGGAGGAGGAGGAGGAGGAGGAAGAGGAGGAGGAGGAGGAGGAGGAGGAGGAGGAGGAGGAAGAGGCTATGGGAGCAGAACTAGAGAGCTGTGTTGGTAGGTGCGGGCAGTAGCAGTGGCGGTAGTCGCAGGGGCCATTTGGCGGACGAAGGAGAACGGCGTTAGTGGTGATGGTGGTGACAGCAGCAGTGGCAACGGCCGCAGCAGCGATGGTTGTGCTGGTTTTGCCGTGAAGGACAGTGCGTCAGAGCGTTGCCGCCGATGCTTTTGCCTCCTCCTGTTCTTCTTTCTGCTCGCTCTTCGCCCCTTCGCTGGCGTTGCTTTTGCCCGGCCAAAAAGGCAATGCAGCTCGCGGGATGGCGCTTCTGAGAAGACTGCTGAGAAGCAGAGAGGAGTGAAGCGGACCAGAGGAAGGCGCGGGGTCTGAAGAACGGGGCGACGGAGGCTATATAGGATGTAGAAACAAGAGGCCGAGGGAAGTTGTCCGAGGAAACGGGCAAAGGCTGGCTGTGTATGTGCTGGGAAAAGTGGCGCTTGGGAGGGGTAAGGCAAAACCTAGTGGTTCTATATACGGAAAGCGACTTGGGAAGACGGTATCGGGTGAACGGACGGGGTTTCCTATATGCTTGCCACGCGGCGGCGGCGGCAGCGGCGGCCGACTTGGCCTTAGTCTGCCAAAGCCTCCATATACTTCGTCTATCCCGACTTCCCGTCTTTCCCAAGGCCTTTCTACCCGGTAGCTCCTTCCTCTACTGAACCGGCAACCGGCATGGCCCTGCATGCCTTCCAGCAGTAGCTAGGACAACATGACCACGTGGATCCCACATCACCGTTCCTCCCAATCGACTTCAGGTTAAACCCCTGGTAAAAAAAAAATGGTTTTTCATAAAACAAAAAGAAACCGAAGAATGCAGAGCTGCTAACAGGCCATCGAATTACTTCTTGGTGTCGAAATTGGCACACTCAAAGGTGGTATCATTCGTACCACTCGATTCGCTTGTGTCGAAAAAGCTAAAATAACTAAAAAGCTATCTAGGTTTACGACTGTGCGCATAAATTGAGGCCCCAATAAGAGCTAACCGGAGTAGAAAGTGAAAGGGCCCCTTCGATAAAAAGAACATCAATGTTATGTCTTGGTTAAGTTTTTGGATTGTATCAAATAGATTTGGCTGTTCTACCATATCTGTTTGTGTAACACTCGGTCCAATAGACTTGGGGCCCAAGGCAAGTGGCAAAACGCTATGTGGGGGAGGCCCAATTATTTACTATGACTGCCACCGATCTTCTTACATCTTCAGTCCAGCGCGCATGGATTCGCAATGCATAGACCCATTGGAGAATGACGCAGTCGACGATTCGAGGTTCTAAAAGGCGGAAGGGAACATGTACGCCACCACACGGACGACACGAATTATAGTGTTACCACTCGTAATAATAGCAGTAGGATAAAATGCGCAGTGTATCCGAATATAGTAACACGGCCCGTCGCAGCCAGGCCTCCCATCCTGTGCTCTCTCATTGAATAGGTATCCAGACAAGTAGGTGACAAGGTAGGTGGGTGGGTAGCTGCTGTTCGTATAACAGACAGAACGTGCTTTGCGCATTCCTAGAAGACAACCTGCTGCCTATATAGTTCCGTCGGGCAAATATTCATTATGTGACGAAGACATGTCTATGTGTCTAGCATGTGCGGATATACTGTATTGTTCTCATGCGCGCGAGTGCTTGTACAAAGTTGTATGAAATCCTACTAACCTGTGCTAACTGTTTAGCCTTAGCCTGGATCGTCGAGTCCGAAAGAGGCACTTTATAGGCGTTCATGTCAAGCATCCACTGGAGCATGGCGGCATCGATATCCGCAAACCGGAGGTGAGTACCGCACTTTCGGCCGGGGCGTTTGCCCTGGCTGCCGCCCGCAGAGTCGGTCGAACCGCGTTTGCTGCTGCTGCTGCTGCTGCTGCTGCTGCTGCTGCTGTTCGACACCCGCTGCGCCTGGCCACCACTGCTGCCGCTTCCGCTGCTGTTACCACCACCAACATTACCACCACTGCTGTTGTTGTTGCTGTTGCTAGTGTTGTTGTGACCTCCTCCTCCTCCACTACCAGAAGTGGCGTTAACTGTACTGCCTCCGACATTGCCGTTACCAACGTTGGTATTATTATTATTACTGCCTCCACTGGCGCCGGGACTCCGGCCGCTCGAGGAACCGTTCTCCTGGGATCCGCTGCCACCGGACCCCTGAGCACGATCGTGGTGTCGCTCATGTCGGCTTTCATGTCTTGCTTCATGGCGGTCGGAGGACGGCGCACTCGTGCGCTCGGGGTGGCGTGGGTGGTCCAGGCGCTCGTCGAGCTCACGGGGCGGCAGTGCGTGCGGACCAAGCGAATAGTCCACGAACATTCCTCCCACTGTCCCGCCACTATGCAGGCTCAATCCTAGCCCATTATAGTGTTCACTATGTACGACAGTTTCCATTTCGATGGTTCACGATTCGGCGATTCAAAGCCAGCTACGTCAGCGTCAACGAAAGGCCGACGCGTCCTGCTGCTAAGTGGATTGTTATTATCACTATGATGATTAGTCGTACGAGCAGTACGTGGCACAAAGTAGAACAGTGATGATTACGTTCGCTTTTTTATTATTGCTCTGGTTTGTTCTACGTCAGTTGAGCGGTCGATGCTGCTGTTGGTGCAAATTCATTCCTTGCGTGCTTTGTTCTTCGTGTCCGTGTTCTTCCTTTAGTTCTGCTTGTTCCGCGATGCTGTTCTGGGCACTTTTAGCGCTGTTCTTTAGAGTCAGGCTTGCGTCCTAGTTTGCTTCCTGTATGATGCTACGGCCAGATGATGTAGGCATGAAACTGCAGATATCGCAGGTGGTATTTGCCCGTACTTCTCTCGCGGCTGCCACTTCTCGCGGGCTTATCGAGGCGTTCGGTTCATCGTGGCTAAGGCTCACCTCATCTTAGAAACCAAAGAAATCAACGATTACCATTAGGTTGATGCAAATAGAATAGGGATGGGCGGGAGAACTTTTCAAATACGAAAACTGCTGATATTTGGCCTAGATAATTCACACTAATTTCACACTGGCGATAACTAAAGCTTCAAGTCAACAACAACTGTGATGTTTTGATTTGTCATCGCCGACTTCGTTGTCTGTTGATCGTTAGGGAGTCGTAGTTGGTCCGTTGGTGCGAGTCCTTTGCTGTGGACAGTCTGTCCAATAGACTGAGGCCGCGGCGGCGACAGCGGCTACTGCTACCTCCTCAAGGCCCTTGCTGCTGCCGGGTGCGTTCGTCGTTTGCGCGGGCCCCAAGCCTCGGCGGTTCATGTAGGAAATCCTTTCGTGTCGCACGGCAGCTGGTGCTCAGTCGCTACTGCTGCTGCTATTGCTGGCCCGAATTTTAGCAGAGAATGAGCGTACAACGGCCGGCCAGCCTCGAGAAGCCGGTCCGAGCAGCAGCAATAGGCAGAGCTGGCCAGGCCAGGACAAGGCAGGTCAGTAGTTGCAGTAACTATAGTAGTCGCGTTGCCCGGACGCAGCTTCGGCAGCCGTGGTTCGGGCAGCGGGCGCACGGGGGGCGTGCACCGCCTTGGCGTGAACTGCGCGCCGTGTGCGCGGCTGGTGGCTCGACGGTTACGGATGAGCCGGAGCAGCTAGCGACAGACACAGTCGGAGCAGCGTCGGAAGAGGACGGAGCAGCAGCACCAGTCAGGAGAACGCGGAGAGGGCACGGGGCCCGCTGCCGCCGCCGCCACTGCCGACGATGAGGAGGAGGGCGCGAGTAGCACTAGCACTTACCGCCAGGGGTAACGGCAGCACCATCGGACTCAGCCGCGGCCTCAAGCTCAGAGTTAGCCAGAGGAGGGTGCAACGAAAGCCCGGCTTTTCCCAAAGTAGCGAGCACAGCAGCGGCAGAGGGCTCCGAACTGATGGGGGGCACGCGCTGTACCGCGCGCACAAGGCGGCAGCATCGGCTACCAAACGAGAAGGGGATACGCTGGTCTCGCTTCGGAGCAGGGTTTGCAATTGGGATTGGTTGGTGGACGGATGAACGGACGGTGGGGGAACCGCTTAGGGACAGTGGGGAGCGATTGGTAGTGGACAGGGGTTACGATATGCAGTGAAGGGGATAGGGGCGCAGGGGTCCACGCAGAGAGTACACAGTATAGCAGAGCGCGGCGGTCTCCCCAATGCCAGTGGTAGCGCTGATAGTAGTAGCGCTAGTACGAAGGGCCAGGACACGCACTGACGGCGAACGATGTTAGAGACAACGGTGGGGTTGGGGAACTGGGGCAGTCGGCAAGTGGGTGTGAGTGTGTATGTGACCGTGTATAAGCGCTCGGGGGTTGCCGTCGGGGATATTGTGGGGTGCAGCAATCGGAATGAAATTTTTATCGATCGATAGTTCTCTTCTCTTCCTCTCTGTCCTCAGCGACAGCCGCTTTTCGCTTCCCCTCATCGGCAAAGACCGACCGACCCGGCGACGAACCAAGCGAACGAACGAACGGGTGGGCGGACAGACAGACAGACAGACCCGTCCTGCTACTCTCTGTGCAGCTGCGGCTACCACTTTCTACTACTACCAATACTACAGCTACCAGCAGCAGCTGCCGTCAACGTTCGACGTCTCCAACGCACGACTATCACTGCTGGCACCAGCAGCACTACTACTGCTGGTTGATTCAGCCGCTTCGGCCGCCGCGTTGTTTCTGAGCTGGAGGAAGGATGGAGGCGGAGGGCGGGAGTCGCAGTGCGAGTTTCAGCAACGACGATGATAACGATGGCGACAACGACTATAACGACCGCAGCTAACACTACGTCAAGCTATGGCCACAATAACGACGACGACGATGATAACAACAACAACAATCACCACCACCAACGAAAAAATACGGGGGCATCGCTGCCGCCGCCCCCACCACTTCCACTAGAAGTAGTAACAGCAGCAGCAGCAGCACGGGCTAACAATGATGCTGGCGATGACAATGGCGATGACGATGTACGTAGACAGCCGTCGAGCAAATCCAGCAGCCGAAGGCACAGCAATGAAGGGGGGAGAGCTACGCCAGACCAAACTGGCAGGCCGAACGAGTGCCAACGTTAACGATTGGCCTGACGGAGTGAATGTTGTTATTGCTGCTTCCGGCCGTGAGTCAGTATGGTGGCCGACAGATGGCTGACTGCTTCGACGCTCAGTAACGATAAGAAGGGATCGTCGAAATAGTTGTCGCACGGGACAACAAATATGAGTGGCAAGAGTTGGTGGGTATGTAGGTTTGCGTGCACATATTAATAGGTCGGGGGAGAGAAGGAGTTGGGGCTGCTCGGATGATGACAAGTGAGTGAACGTCTCAGCGCCGTTTGAAACGGGCGAATGCAAGCGCGAGCGTAAGCCGCCGCTGGTGGAAATGCTCTGCGTGTGTTGTATGTATGTGCCTGTGTCTTTATGGGTTTGTTTGAGATTGTTCGACGCCGAGCAGACAAGCGGGCAGAGGGGCGGGCGGACCGGTAGGCGCGCGGCACACCGAACGAACGGACGGACGGACGAACGGAGAAACAGCCGCGTGCGCAAGCCAAGGTACCCGCTGACTCTAGTACACAGACAGACAGTCAGGCAGGCACAGATAAGTATATGGAGAGAGAGTGAAACAACGAAAGTGACAGGCTCGAGGGAGGACAACGACATAGAACGCTTCGCCTTCTCACGCCGGAGAATCGGCGGTGCCGTTGGAGTTTCCCGCCGCCAAACGCTGAGTTTGACGACGGTGACGAGGGAATGGGGCGTGCTGAAGATGACAACGAAGACGACGATGACTTTTGCAAGATGCACTCGAATGAAGGCCAAGGGAGACTGGTGGACACACAAAAAACTTGCACATACACATTTCACGAGAACACAAAGTAGATATATATGATTAGGGAGTAATTACGAAAAGACGTACAGAGTAAAGATCACATAGCGGAACGATTCGTCATGGTGACGTAAGCAACTGTCGCGAGAGTAACAATTATGAAGATGCAGACGGTGTTAATATCGCGTCTGTTGCCACGGACAAACTGTTAAACGCGCACAACAGCGTAATTTACACACAGCGAGACACACACAAAAACACTGTGGAAATGTTTCCAACGCACACAAACATATTCGAGAGGTATAGAAACAGAGAAAAGGTCCTCTTTTAGAAAACGATTCTTTATATCTTTTGTTTTATGTCGGCTAACCATTGACAGGTTCTTCTTGAGTCAATCGAATTCTGAAATCGGTGACCACACGACGAGGCAAAGTACATCGGTCTGAATGACGGCAGAATGCTTTGTTCTAACCGTCGAACGACCTTCGATGCTCGGTACTACCGCGTCGACGATGCCGCTACGATCAATTCCCTTACTAGCTTCATTTTTTTCGTGTGTTCATGGACAGTACGACTGCTTGGCTGGAGCCGAGCTGCTGGCGGTCCGGGACGAATTGGGCGGGGCCTAACGTCCCGTGAGGAGGCGGAGCCTAACAATCTCGTGGTTTTACGACATGGCTAACTCACATGTTTCTACAAGAGGTGCGGCGAATGCGTATGTGCGTCTTGGCTTTTCGCCGGACGAGAAAAAGCTTCGCTTGGGGGCGCTGGCCGCATTCACAGCGTTTACGTTTCATGTGTTGGCATCATGCAGTGAGTTTATCTACGTGGAACAAGCGAGGTTCTTGGCAGCAGTAGGCTAGAGTTCTTTAGCTGCCTATAGTAAAAAAAAAAAAAAAAAGTAAATTAATTTTTCAATAGTTTAATAACTATATCCCCTTGAAACATGGTGTCTTAGCGTACAGTTTTGCGTAACCAACGTTTTAATCGCTAGTTAGATTTTGAACAGAGCTTACCGAATCGCACGGAGCGAAAAACTACCTATCTTAGTATCCTATTATATGCTCGAGTAAGCAGCTCCAACCAGTAAAAACAAACCAAATTTATATTAAAAAAAAATATACAGCAAAACTGCACGAAACACAACACAATATCATAATAGGATAGCGTTTATATATGGATATGGTTGGAGCAAGATTCGATGCGTGGAACTCGTTGAAAAATCATATAATAAAAACATTAATATAATTCCATTACTGTTACTCACCGCTCGACAGTAGCTGGGCCGAATACATGAAACATTGAATATAGATTATTCTAACAATGAGTTTATCCACGCAGCGTGAATAAAAACATACATTATTTACGACTTAGGCTCTTCATTGGGAAACCGAAAACAGCCCTCAGTAAAGCTGTGTACACAAATGGCTTTCAATTTCATGGGAGAAAGCAGACGATTTTTTGTCGCTCTATATTACTATAATAACAAATTAGCTGCCCTAAAAACCCTATGACTTTTCCTGTCTTTTTACAAGCGTTCTCTCAAGTCGAGCATCTTTTTTATACTGGAACTCGCACGGAATTACATCATGTTCTATATTATAGAAAAGCTTCATTCAGAGGTATATAAACCATTGCACGCATCGATTTAGTCGTTGTCAGAGTTTTCGGTCGCCTAGATACCTAAGTATTAAACGATAACGGGCAAACAAAAAGGAAACAATATTAAACTGTGTGTAACTTTCAATGCCCTTGAAGCACTGCTCACGCGGAAGGTTGGAGAAGTAACTAAAACAATTGCCGTTCTTTGAAATAGCACCTTTGTTGCTTTATTATTGAAATAACCTCAGATCAACCGAGGAGATATCTGGAGGCTGTGGCCACGTCTTTCCGAAGATTCCGCCGGGTCGTTTTAGGCTAACACCTCGAATATAAGTCTAGCGTGAATGTCCGTATTTTTCTTACGCTGTCGTAGAGTCGGCAGGCCTTGATATTCGCTCGACATTCGATAGATAGATAAGAGACTCGGTAAGAGATTTAGACAGTGTAAGAAGAAAAAAAAAATTGACAAAAGTGTAAGATATTTAAACCTTCATTAAAAAGCGTGTATTTATCTGCGGATTATGGTATATTCATTTCGCCCTCGACTCTCTCAATAATTTTTCAGGTCCGATCAAATCTGGCGCCAAAATCATATTTGCAAATTTGCACTTTGGTGTGGAGCACTTTCTAGCAAGTACCCCGCAACTAACCCAACATTTATAAAATACATCCATAGCAGTACTTACAGGAAGTACAACGGTGTATGTTGATCATTGCCGTCTAGCAACCCTGAGAGCTGAAACGTTCGTGGAATACGTGGAGATGTGTACTAGATTCGAAATAGCATCTTCTAAAACTTAGTATTCCTTTAATCTGTCCATTTAGATATTTTCGAAAGTATGCCATGTCCGTCTGTCGAGCGAGGCGCTTGAACTGAACTAAAGCGTGCGTGCTAGTTCCATTGAAATTATTATGTGGATTTTCGCTTGTAATGTTCCTGTGTAAAGCTGCGAACATCTTGGAACACTGAAGCCGGTACTGGATATAAATACGTTAGTAACTTGAGCTGCCAGCCGGCTGCTGGTAAAGGAAGCTCAGCAACGAAGTAGTTCCTCGCAGAATGGTGAAATGTTCAAGTTGTTCACGTAAAGGTGACTCAGCGCAAGAGGAAGCCGATAACAAACTCTCTATAAACCCTCTACTCGGGCTCCCTCTGGACAGCGGATGAAGCCAGCCAGCCAGCCAGCCAGCCAGCCAACGCTGCTGCTGCGGCTGCCGCCGCCGAAGAATGGATGTCAGTTGAACCCATGGCCACCGCCTGTTTGAATTCGTATGTATGTGTATATATCGATACCGTCTGTGTATGTATTTGCAAAGTCCTCACACAGAAGAAGACAGAATCCACGGGACGCTATTCGCTGAGGCAAAGGCGCTGACCTGCCTGACTCATTCAAATCGTTTCCGTCCAAAGTTCTCTTAACGCTTCTGATATAGTTTCGCCAGCAGAGACTAGGGATGCAATCGGGCGCATCTCGCAAATGTTTGGTAGCTTTTTCTTGGCATCGTTGCTGACGAACACTTTCAAGTATTAATACGCGGTAGCATCAAGCACGCACCTCAGCCATATCGTACCCTACCTCATTGTGTCTGTGCGAGTGTTTCAAGGGAGAGTTCCGTCGAAATTATGGGCTAACTCCCAGAGGGAAATCTAATTAGCGAAACGGCAACCAATATCTTTTTGAGAAGCATGGAGTACCCGGTACAATGCGGAATTGCGTGGAGTCTTAAATATGTAGACGATCGCTCTCTAGTTCTTCAAATTTAATTGCACCTTGTCACGAAGTAGAATTTCCCTCCCAAAAGTAAATCAACCAATAAGAAAGTGCATTCGAAACGACATTAGGTTAACAATTTAATATAATAGTGGGGTTTTGCCATAACGTGACGTCGCCGTGGGCGTGTGAACGTCTTTCCAAGATTATCCTTTTTTGGCCAATGTATAGGTTGACTTGAAGCTACGTTGAAAAAGAACTAGCATCTAATGAGAAAATACTACTATCAAACGATTCACAGTGTTATGTTAGAGCGTGCTTTCAGCTTCTTTTTCTCATTTTTAACTTTACAAACGTAGCCCGTTTTGTAAGAATTCTAGTAGCAAAGAAATTCATTATTTGTATTTGCTGTCACTCCCGACAACCCTCCTATATTTATTAACCGACATATTTCTTCCTTTTTTGCCAGAAATTTTCAGGTCTAGTGTAAAAGGACTGGCCCAGCACTTTCCAATGTAAAATGTACGGCTACTAATTTAATTTTCCCGTTATTGAGAAAACGAGAGTCCGTCGGAGCAAGCTATGGAGGATCTGACGGCACTCAGGCTCCTGCACGGTGGACTTTACCGTCTTTGCCGTGAGCGACTTCACGTAGTCGTGGAAAAGTATGATTTTTATGTTGATCCAAAATTATTGACGCCCAAACCTCTTTTGATCTTTTCCGTTTGAGAGCCCGTTCGTTCGATGCAGCTCGCTCATATACAGATCCCCGTTAACTGTCAAACACCTTCCAGTGTGTAAGACTCTTCCGGTGTTACCAAAGGCAGACGATCGTCTTCTTGGAATTGAAATTTGCTTTATCGTTGGTTTTGACTGCTGGCTTTATCGTTGATTAGGGACTGCGTTTTTAAAGACAGTATTTTGCGGCACGGTGACAATATCGTGTAAGAATTTGTTATTATGACTGCGTGTTGCTCGCTGTTGGACGAAACGCTGAGGGACAATGAGTAGCCATATTTCATCGTGATGCTCACGCAGGTCATGGAGCACTCAGGCTTCTATTTTTCGATCGTATTCTATAGATATAACGTGTCTGTCTTATGAGAGTGTTGATTTTTTCACCATTTTACTAATTGGTAGCCAGTTTCTTTCTTCGAAATCTCCTTTAATTGGTCCTCGTTACGTTCAGATAGCCGGCTTAGAACGGGTGCATCCTACAGGTTCAGGATGGCATCCTTGAACTCCGCAGAGCAGTTTTCATAAAGTTCTTCTCGTTATATACGACATAAATATTTCAGGCTACTTCGGTGACTGTGTCACGTTATTTCTTTAGCATGTTTTTTTTTTTTTATATGATTTGAGCAAGTTCTTTGAATCGCCTGCGTTTGGGCTTAGCATGGAAGGCCTGCCCCCATCAAACGTCTAACGAGAGCCTATTATTATGTAAAGATCTAATTTCCTAACGGTGGTTTCAAAGCTCTATATAATAACTCTTATAACACTTTTAACATTCGGTTAGGATTTTATACTTTTTTTTTTTTTTTTTTTTTTTTTTTTTTTAAATATATGTTATGACGCTCCAATCGTACTGCTCGAAATGTCAAAATTTTTTGTCAAGTGAATATGAACAATGAAATCAGTATTACTTGTTTCGTACTCGTTAGACGTGTTTGGCTTTGAGCTCTATGCAGCAATTCTTGGTCTCGCTTTAGCCCTAACTTCCAGACAGGGCTGCCATATGTAATAATAGGCAGAAGAAACGTATAAAAACGTTGTATGCATTATTTAGTCTATTTGATTTAGTCCCAAAATTTCCCGAAATCAATATGATATAGGGTTTATCCAAATTTAGGGACAGTAACCATCTTCTGCAACGTTATTCCCTAAACTTCTAGTGGCGTTTTTATATGCTGCACGTTTTTATATAAAAGCCGGCCTTGAAACCTCTCAGCTTTGTGACAAGGGATAGAAATTATCTTAGACGTCCTTGAGCACTGCTAATGTATTTGTCATTCTGGACCTCTGCACTGATTTTGATGTCAGCTGCATAAGTTTTGAAATATTATCTGCAGATAGGATTCGTATCAAGAAAATATACCAAAAACTGAAGCATTTTTTAGACTTATCCAGACATGGCTTCCCCTTCAACTTAGTACGAGTCTTACCGAAATCTCAATATCTACTTAATTAGTTTCGGTAGCCCGGTAATAGCTCATTCAAATTCAGGATTTTCCAAGTATTATTCTCTGACGTTTTACAGCTTTACTTAGTTTCTTTTGGAGATACTGACGTCTCGTACGTCAGTCTCATGGCTGATTAACGCAGACAATTTCAAAATATGATTAATATTTTAGTTGCTTCAGAAGTATACGCAACACCGGAGAGGGGACGGGGGAGAGGAGGAGATATTTATAGTACAAAGTCTTCTGCACATATCATCTGAACTGGGGCAGTATTGAAAGGAAGCAAGCCAGCTTGTAAATTCTAGATTCAGAAACCGCCCCATCTTACCTTGTCATAAAATAAAAATAACAGCCAGAAAGCTTTTTACTCTTGGAAACTCCGGACAAAGACCTGCTCGTGTTAGCAGAGGGTTCGCTATATATATATCGCATTTTCTCACACTTCCAGCAAGATTTTCTGGATAAGATGTAGACGGACGCTGGACCATTTTTCGCCTCAAAAATGTTATTTTTTCTCGTTAAGTTAACTCCAGTTACTCTGAAGATATTGATGGAGACGAAATAGTCAATAATATTTGCAGTCAGTTTCCGATAGGGTCGTGATTTCTTTTTTCTGCCAGGTGAGTCTCGTGATTACCTTACTGTAGCCTTGCAAACCGTGTAATGACAGCATCAACCCCACTGTTGCGTCTCAAATAGAAGATCGTTCTTTCTTCCATTATACTAATATCAATGAATCAAATCGGGTAATTCTGTCTCTACCGGGAACTCGGTCGGCCCTTGACGGGACAGAATCTTGGTTGACTGGATTGCGCAACATACGATTCCATTAATGTCGAGTTATACCATACTTCATCTTTTTGCGTTATGAGAGCATAGGCACCAGTAGACGGCTACTTAGGTCAAATATTGAAAGCGTTGACGAACTTTGCTATCCTTTTTTACAGCCGCAACGCTAAGCTAATGGCGGATGTATTGTCTTCGCGCTATCTTCTCACATGACCCCTTACTCCTGTGAAATTCTTCTGCATTGTATCTAAAAACTCTTCTGGATGTTTCCTAACTGTATCTTTAGTGTCTAACTAACCTCCGGAGAATGATGTTTACAAGATCGCTTTTATCCTTTCAGTCTGATTCGATATGACGAAATCTACAATTGTTCGATAGTGAAAGTCGTCTCTGGGCTTGTGGAAAGTATGAGCTAGATCTACGCTTCTTAGCCAAGCTTTACACAGAGTTATGGTATAAAACGCATGTCGCAGGACTGTCTTGGGCCGTAGTAAAGCGTTGATTAAAGCAAATACGACTCTGCATGGCAGGAGATACGAGACGTTTTAAACCCACTGCCTTTGACGTGAGATGAAGAGCGTTGAACGACGAAGTTTCTGACAGAAAAGTTATGATCTAACCAATACCCACGTTACAGTTAGCGTACAAACCACGATTTTAGAATTCTCAATAACATAAGGCTGATACATACACATAAATCCACTGACATATTTAGACACAACTTTAAACATTCAAAATATATAATTCTAAAGTGCATACCGGTCGAGTAGTTCAAAGCATTTTAAAATACTGGCCGTACAATGTAATTTACTCAAATATCCTAGTAACCACATTCTATTTTTGAGAGCGACTAGTTCTGTGCACGCTGTAGCGCTTTAGACCTGGGTTCGATAGTAGTACAGAAAATACCATAAAAAAGCGAGTCCAGTGTAAACTGATTACCCCACGAAGGATCTATGTATGTGTGGGGTGTAGGTGTGTGTATTTGCCTTTTGAAGTAGTAGCCGCAACAATAGCCCCAGGTATAAACGAGCTTTTTCTTCTTCTTTTTCTTCTAGCACGTTTCAGGGCAGTGATGTCGTCAGCCGTGTGCTGCTTCGACCGTTTACAAGAGATGGTCGTCCTTTGAACGGGACTCACTGGCTCGTCTAAGATTCGGGTTGGATCCCGTACACTCAACCTTGGATTCTAAACGTGTGCTGTGGATTAATTGGGCCGTCCCGCTTGATTGGCGCGGCCATATGGGAGCCCCAAGAGTTGCTCGGGCTAGTAGGAGTGGGTGTACATCTTTGATCTGAGCCAGCCGACAGCTATTAGGAGCGGTGACAAATTGAAACGCAATTACACAGCCGGGATGGTGCCGTTTGGCTACGTTTGTCGCTGATTTGGGTGTTCTGATCACCCTGATATCGCCCGGCACAAACACTTAGAAAGCGCGTATTTTTTGCGAACTGCTACGAACATCATACGGCTAGTTTTTGCTTTCGTTAAACGAGTAACTGTCTTTGGCGGGTCGCAGCATGGCAGCAATTCTGATTTCCTTCGAAATTATTCCCCTTTCAATTTCTATTGTCACTACAGCCTCTGCCGTCATGTCTACAGCTGTTTGGTGATAGGAACACTATGGAATATAATAAGCGAGAAACGGCCTGAACGAATCAAAAGGCAACTACTAGATAATCTTGCTTGAGCCCATTCGAGAGGCTCAAGTGAAATTCGGCAGGACTGCACGGTGCTCAACACCGATCGAGTTGGTCTTCGTTAGGTTCGAACACTCGCAAACCCAGCACCGGTCATCTGAAGGCCCTGTGCTCTAACAAGCACAAGGCCTGAGTTGAGCTTCCAAAGGAGAGAGTTGAGAAAATGTGCTTTTTAGCCATAACAGTGAGATCAATTGGCGATGTCGTATAGTATTCAATACTCGAAAACTGTGTTTACCTAAAAAAATTATTAGTTTATTAGAAAGGTTCGCAGATGTAACAAGATCTTTGTTTCGCTTGTTTCTGTACACACGAGGTTTACTTAGCAAGAAAAACAATAATTAATTGGCCACGCTTTATGATTACGTGAATTCCGCTTTTTATCCAAATATTTCGACAAGTACGTTTTCATATCTGTAGTATAAGATGCATGCAGACTCAAGTTGAGTAACGAATGCCTCCCTCATTCAATTAAGATCAAAGGACAAAACATCAATAAATAGAGCAAGTTCGTCTTTTACAAAAAATCAGCTTTATTATACGAGCGTTGCAGGTGCCATGTTTTCAGTCTGTTTCTGCAGATAGAACTTAATTTCTTCAAATCAACTTTTTACCAATCCACTCAGTATCGTAGTATATATGTTTTGCACTACAGGTTACCGCTTGTCCCGTCGCTGTGATTCATTTTCTTTCCGCTAATATTACTATCGTTATAGTGAGCTTCCCATTTTCGCTTCCGATGGTTGACGACGAGATCTGCGGTATGAATTTTGTTCCTTCGGGTTTTGTCATGCCACCTCTTCAAATCAAATATCACCTTTTGGCCTTCAAGGAACATAGCCCTCTCGTCGTTGTCGAAAGTTGCCGTCACCTTCATTAATTCCCCGCCCCCCATAAATATTACGTTCAGTTAACGTGTATTTATTTATACCAATTGCACCGGTAATTCTGCTCTACTAACTAAGACTTGAAAAATCAGCCTGTGCTGTCTGCAGACATTTGTTTACGTTTCGATAATGTGGCGTTAGTTTGAGTAGCGCGTGACGTTTAACGTCTTTTATAGGACGCATTAAGCTCAAATCAAATTCTAGGGCCCATTTGTCGACGGCTTAATATTAAGTAGCTAAGCTGTCAATACCGGCTTATTGATCAATTGCAAGTATAACTTGCAGTTAAATTTTAAATGCATTTTAAACTTATTGTGCCATGGTGCGATTAGCGAGCCTCTAGCGGATGTAATTGGCACAACGGACTCGAAACAGGTTAAACAGTACTTCGTTATAGACCGAAGTAGGATTGACTCAAACTGAAGAGGGCAGTTTTTTTGAACCGATTTGACAATGACTTAGTAATATTGCTAAGCAAACATTTTTTCACAGACATTGATACTAGCAGGCTGCAGATGGCATAGAAACGTCACGTTGTTCTCCTAGAGAAACCTAAGCGACTGTTCTGCTTCTACGGTAACGTATCTAAAATTGCACATTAAGCTGCTCCGTTTACTCAGAAAATTCTCATGTGAATGTAAGGCAATGCCCTTGAAAAGCTAGGAACAAATCTTGACCAAAAAAACATAAATTCTTCATGTTAGCACCAATAAAATGTTGCTGTTGTTAAGTGCAATTTAGCAAAATTATTTTGTTAGCGTATCTTATTCGTGTTCTACAAACCTGATCCGTTTCTTCAATTTGAGCGTTCTGCGCTCCATCGGTTATCTTCCGGAAACGACCCTTGAAGGTGGTGACAAGGAGTTCCGAAATCCGATGAGCTTCAATTGGAAGTAAGGCCATTAACTGCCGCCCCACCTGCTCGAAAACACGCATTAAAACAATAGAACAGGTCCAAGGTTATGAGCTCAGACAAACATCTAATACATCGAGATTTAAATTCAGCTTTATTTTTGCTGCATTCTCCCAGAATTCATGACCCCAGATCTGTCTATAATTCCACTGTTATAAAATATAATAGCGTTTATAAAGCCTTCTTGCCGTTCCTGCTTACTCTAAGCAGTATGAAAATATAATTATATTTTTTTCGTTGTATTGGAGCCTGACGTTTTGCTCCCGGCTTTCTGTTCGAAGCCCAGGTGCCACCACACTGCATATGGGCCACGCCGATCCGAAATCGGAGGAAAGAGATTATGTAAACAAGCTCATCGTTTTCTTTTGAGAACGTTTGAAAATGCCCTTGCTCTCTGTATCATTGTGTGTATTGCCCTCCCCAGTATTTTAAGATTTTAAAAAGTTCGTAACACTTTTCAGATAACGACTTTCATCTACCCTCAGGCGACTGTAGTACGAATATCCAATCACCAGATCGTCGAAATGTAAAAAAACGTAAAATGGCCCTACCAAAAAACAAATTCAACATTATGCTTACTTAGCACAGTATTATTAATAGATTGATGAATTATGAGCGAAACATTACGTTTGTTTGTTTCTTGTTGATTCTCTTGTTAGAATGCCGAAAGATGGGATACTGTATCAAAAAATAATGTGATTTTTAAAACTCTTGCCATTTTTTTGTCTGAGTTGATGCTGTTAAAAACAGTCTTCATGCGGATTGAGTCTCGCGAGTATATTTTAGTGTTATATTATGGTAAAGTAGCCATTAATTCAAATTAAACAAGTTAGTTAATTTAACCTTCTAGAAGTGTTTACATCACTAAATCCAATTTTCTTTGTTTCCACTTTGTCATAACTTCCGCCTCGCCTACTATAAACGTTCGTTATTGATATTTTTTCGATTCCGATTATCGTTTCGTTAGAAGTTCTACCCAGATACTCTGTACTTGAGGTGTCGTTGGGCCACGATGGGCGAAATACAGCAACCAAGTAGACTAGTCAAACGTTTATGAATGGTTTCATGGATTTAAAAAAAAAACCTGCTTTCCTAGATTGTCAATAGCTTTTCAGCAAGTAACTTCTCGGAAGCAGTATGGTGTGCGAAGACGTAAGTATTTTATAGTGCATAAACGGCACTTCAGATACGAGCAGAGATTAAAACACCTTTAATTATGCTCGCCGACCTGCAGGCCTCTGATCTAATGAATTCGAAAGGGAATTGAGAATAAATTGGTCCGGAGTTAGATCATCTGGCGTCGACTTTCCACAGTATAACGTATACAGATGCATGTACCTATATTTAGTATGGAATATAATATACCTTGTAGTAGTTAGGTTGAAGTCTTTTCAGGTCAACGCAGGAACTGTCCGCTCTCATAATATTCACATAAAAATGACTAAACGCTTTGGGTAACTGGATGTCGACGGAGTACATGTTGTAGAGATTCTTAGCAAGCCAAAGAGGCAACTCGAGTTGCGTGCCTTTTCTGAGATCTGCCTGGTCGCTCGTAGGATCCAAAAAGCCTAACCTGAATGTGTAGGAAAACTCTTTAAGATGCAAGCATGTTTCTCTAATTAGGACTCTACTGTAGTTGGTAGAAGACCTTTTTCTAGAGTGTGTCATACCGCCATTTAAGTCAGTTTCGTTAATTACCCTATGTAGATTACTGCGCGTTTGCAATAGTGTCGGCTATGCGAATCTTGACAGCGTATCAAAAAAAAAAGCATTAATGTTAGCCTAATGCCAGTAAGATACAAGTCTACCTTGGGTCGGGAAGGTTATACACATATTCCCAGGCTTCTGGTTCCTCACAAGACGTCGCAAAAGTACTACAGAGGATTTTATATATAAATATATATATATATACATATATATCTAAAGACGTATTAAAAAGTCCGTAAAAACAGAATGAAGTTCGAATGTGTAGCTTTATACATATTTATTTATGATGCACTTCAAAAGAAAATCGCTCATACGCATGACGTAAGCTACAAGCGTCGATCCAATTGAGTTCGTCCTTTAAAGTCGTAAGAATAGAAGCAACGAAAAGTACACGAAACGTGGCCGTGAAATCACGAAGAATATTCTTTAGATTATATTAAAAGATGTCGTAGGAAAAAAATCTTGTGGTCGCGATGCAAAACCATGCCGTCATCGAAAAAACATTTTTTGCGTAAAAAGCATAAAAATATGATATGAATAGTGAACATTAATCATTCCATTGTTATAAAATGTAGAAATTTAAACAATGCTGATATTAAATACACGATAAAATGCAGTGTAGTATATCTGGGGGAATTTCGAAATTCTTCCAAGGTGCTACGCAAATATGCGCGATATTTTGTACATCTATAATTATAAGCCAAACGAATCCATATGTATAGACAGGATTGCTCCATAAGTCACCCTACTGTTTGTCTACATCTGATTATGTAGATCTCGAACGGGTCGCATTGTAATGGTTTACAGTTTCAAATAATCCCGTACGGTTTTTAGATGCCCAGTGTCTCTGTCAGTCTTTGAACTTATCTGTGCTACAGCGTCAGTATAGTTTGAATTTAGAACCAGATGCTGTCATTCAGTAAGAAGCGAAACTTGTCCTAGTTTGTGTACCACATACATTTACCGACGCCATTTATAGCTAGTACGCTTCTACCGCCAACGTTTTCGGAAAACAATTGTACCCTGGTCACAAATTAATCCGATTAGATTTATTGAAGAACACTTTTATTTAGCACTGACCTGCATATATCCTTGGAAACTACGACCGGAGTTCGTTCGCTCAACATTAAAATTTCGTTAATGTCAAAGTAGTCTTCAAATTCACAAGTTACTCTGGCGTTCCGCTGGAGCCGACTATCATCAAGGCTGTCATTTTGACTAATAAATTGATTAAATGATCGATACATCAGAAGTTACTGTCGTCCGAATCAATGGAACGGAACCCTTAATACATGCGAGCTAGTGCTTCCACAAAAAACAAACCGTGATAACAGAAAAAAATGACCTTTGTTTTAATCGCAAAATGCATAAAATGTGCTAATTATTTTCTTCTCTTTTTTGTAAAATTCATAAAGGTAAACTGAAAACTCGCAAAGAAGATTGGCGCCTACAATTCTCGTTAACGCAGTTGTGGTGACTAGATGCCCTTGCCGTACGTGCAGAATATCGGTAGTTGCCCAATCAAATTTCGTACTGGAAATCCGCCTACCTTCCGCAGCACCTCAAAAGCTTCACGTACAAAAGCGAAATAGAACAACAATATACGAATTTAGCTCAAAAGTGTATTCAACTATTCTTTGAAGTACTTTTTCCGACTCTTAGATGCCAGTCTGAGACAATTGTCGATCAAAGTGCACGCGGCTCATCTAGTCTACGGAGTTTTAAAGAAAGTTTTATATTGGTTAACTCCTGTTAAAAAAAGTTTGAAGACGGAAAGAAAAGTCGTGTATGCTGAAATTGAACTAAAGTCATTGTGACAATGGATAAGTTGAAGCGTGCTTTGGGCTCTCAGCCCGTAGAACAGACACAAAGTGAAGAAAACCTATTCACGGAGGTAAAGTATTAGAAAAAGGGAGGTTTATTGATCTCAGATTCACCAACCGACTTTAGACAATATCGTTTTAGATATGCGGAAGTAAATGGCGAAAAAGTTCTGTGTTCAATTACTCAAGTTCTTACTTTTTAATAATATAGTTTGCTACGTGAATGTTTATCTTGATTATTGCATACTCCATTTATTACAGTGAAACTGTTAGTGCTAGATTTTGCGTTCCAAAATTATCGCCTTATCGTGCATTACGATTAATTAAAAAACTAGGATTACTCCTTTAATGGAAAATCGCAAGTGATTTTTAATATTATTATGATTATTATTGGCCGACGATCGTCGCTGTTGGTTCACTGCGGTGACGTTTACCGTATGATGTCACACCGTATGAAGCTGGTAATTACACTTTTCACTGGTCATCTTTGGATTGCTTGTCCTAATCTTTGGTCCAATTCCAGATGACGTCGTTATCGTGGAGCACCCGGATCAAAGGATTTGGAATTACATTCATTCTTGGCTTTGTGTTCTCTCTACTGGTAGGTACTGACGAGGTTGTTACAGCTTTCAGCGCCATTGCCCGATGTATATAAGTTGCATCCGCGTTAATTTCTACGTACGGATTCAGTTATTACGATGAGGGAATATATTCAAATTTAATGTCATTTTCAACTATAACACTTCACTTTACTTAAGTACTAAACAGTCATCTGCAGGAATATAGATGACTGTCCATGCTACAGTCTATCGATGACAGTGGTCTGCACGGTGGCTTATACTTTGTTTTGATTTCTTATGCGGTGGTCTAGCCAGATGCCAGTTTCTTACGTTGATTGTCGACAAAAATTGTCTCCGAAAACACTATGGATAGACGCAGTACAACTTAACGTCGCAAAGCTGTAAATTGATTTTTTTTTAAAACTTTTTTTTTGTCAATGCTTCTTCATTAGGACACATGGCGACAAGTAACACGAAACACGTCTACGACTGACAAAGTTAGGCTGTATAAACCGGTCTCAGTGTTAATGCTATGAGAGCTCAAAGCGAACGGAAAATTTCAACTTCGTTCCAATTCTCGCCGACAGTCCGGAAGTTTTAACTATAACGGACTAAAGTTTTGAGGGTACCACGTTGCCCTATTGAGGGTCGTATTACGGTTTTCTTTTTAAGGATATACTGTTGATTTCGCTAAGTTAGGCCCAGTTCCTACAATGAGTCCTTTCTAAATAACGGTGCCTCTGCGTTTCGGGTTTTACCTACGGTATCATCGCCAGATATTGCATCACACGGCTCGCTCCCAGCGCGAAATTTCGAAATATTAATTCGCGGATTCGAACCTAGAGCACAACGCGTCCCTCAAATTAGCAGGCAAATACGTTACCCACCAAGCTTGGTGACAGTCACTGTCCTGACAGAAGCCTTCCCAGATATGAAAAAACAGAGATATCCTTTTAAAACAACAGCGTATTAGCCAATGCTTTTCTATTAAAGGAGACTTTTCATTTATGCAAACTAGGTAGTAAATAAGTTAAGTATCGGCCTCACACGTGCAATGATCATCGCGAATATTCTTAAAACTATAGACGGTGAGCTTTTATGTCGTATGTATTTCCAAGCCAACATTGTTACATAAATATTTACTTCTAGGACTTCTATTCCATAAATGAAATAGTCATGAATCCATTGTGAACATGTCGCAGTGGCAGTGCCAGTCAAGTAGTATCCTTACTTACTTATCTTCTCTCGGTGCATAATAGGGCGTAGGATTTTTGGCGATCCCAATCCATGGCATCAAACTGTTCTGCGTATTTTACTCGCTTGGCAACCTAATGGCAATCTTCTCAACGCTCTTCCTTATGGGACCTGCAAATCAGTTGAAGAAAATGTTTTCGGCAACACGATGGATCGCGTCAGTTATGATGATAACCTTCCTGTTGCTCACGCTTGTGTCAGGCCTCGTCTGGCACAAAAAATCTCGCACCGTAATCTTCTGCCTGTGCCAATTCGTAGCCATGACGTGGTACGCTCTCAGCTACATTCCATATGCAAGAGAAGCTGTGAAGAAAACCTTCGCCTCTTGCATCGATGTGTAAATAATTTATAATTTGTTTACCTAAATATAATAAAGGTTTACAGGAAATGTATAACGTGCTTTTACGTATGACGATTTTATTAATATTTAGCAATTCACACGTTGAGCAGCAATAGTGTTACAAATCGATATATGGATTTTCGATGTTTTTTTTTGACGAAACTAATAAATTCTGCTTCTCGAGTTCGCTATGCAGTCGGCGAGGCAAACAGCAATTGTAAAAACAAACGTCTTTATTAAGACGGATTATATGGTATGAATGCCCTTCTTGTTGCCAACATGTACTAACAAACTTATAGTGTGTCAACGTTTTCCGTAATTTTACTACCTTTATTTAGTATCTCATCATCACCGCTTCATATCCGTGATAGCATTAAAGACTTTGCGCATTCAATTCTTCATTTTATATGATTTGGAATCTCTCTCTCTATCTCATTATAAGAACAAGTTTACATGAAAAATAATTTTAAATGTTTGCCACGAATCCTCTATGAGTAACCATAAATCTAAGAAAATTATCACACACTAACATGATGTCATCTTGAGGAAAGCGGCGAAACTCACGACCAACTTATATGACCATAATGTAAATAATTTTAGTGTGGGAATCAAGCTGTACACATACTGTTTTTATTATTATCGTTAGCTATTATTATATTATTACCTCCTTATTATAATGAACAGTTACTATGACGATAACTAGCTACGAGAGGACTAAGTGCTGATTATTATAACTTATTCTAAAAATAGTACCCGTTTATCCATGTTACTGTGGAAAAAAATAACGAAATCTACAAGAGGTCGATTCCTAATAAATAATAACTATGACAAGTGTACATGTATAGAGTTTTATTAATAATAATTATAATATTAATGTAACAAACGGTCATTGCTCATTGGCTGCATTAGCTCATCTATATACAGGCAACATAAGATTAATCTAGAGCCTTCCCTGATGGTTTCCTGCATCGGGCAGGCCATAGCTGTACCAGCTATTATTATGCGACACCAAGCGACAACCATGTTCGATAATTTCCATTTTTTTTATTTAACTTTTTTTCGAACATCTTCATCTTTTACCCTCCAAACTACCCTGTGACATACAGTGTTGTTCGCGTGACCCCACAGATTCGTCCCCTTGATCTTCATCGTTATCAATTCATTATGGTCAAGCGTGTTTACCTTCGAGCACCAATGCTAGATACACGCCACACATCGGATTCCTTACTGACAAACCTTGCAAACCGTTTCTCCAAGAGAGACGACCTCATCGTTATTTGTTACTTTTACTGACTGGCAATCAGACAGAAGAATAACACGTTTTCAATATGTTGTTGTTGTTCTAATCCGTTGTTATCTTTATTTCTCAGCCGGCCTTTGCATATGCCCTGCTATCATTCGTGTCCCTGCTTAGCTATCGCTCTACCATTGAAAAAAGAAATACTGACTATGCTGGTGAATTTACCGACTTTTCCTAAATGGCAAATGGTCCATGTGTCATTTTTTGACCCGAATCCATCAAGCATATTCATTCGTCTATTCCCTTCATGCACCTGTTGTCATGTTTTTTTCGTGTAAATCATATCTTTGTGTCTCTACCGCTCTTTCGCCCTTCCTATTTCCTACTCAGTCTTTATTAGTAATGAGAAAACAGTACGAGCAGCGGGGCGATAGTTGGCGTAGTCGTGGTGGTAAGTAACGTTGATCATACGTTTTCTATTGTGTCGTCAATGGTCAGAGTCAACTGAAGAACCTTGACATTACGCGCGTTCTCTTCCTTGGCAATAGCTACACTTCATGATGATCTTCATAAATTGTGTGTAGTTAATAGTTGTATTAGTCAGCTGCTTCGTCCGTTGCTTCCCCTGTGCCAGCACTACTAAGTTTGCTGCAAATAGTGGTTAGCAATTGTGCCCCATGCAGGCTTCTGTCCTTTGGGAACTTCTTCGTTGGAGCCTATTGGTTCGACAGATAGCTTATGGTTTTTTCCTTTACTAGCCAGCAGCTAGAACTCTGGAAGGTGGCCGCCACGGAGTCGGTCGCAGCGAAAAATAATAATAACATTAACTCTATTGCCACGAGACTCTCGTCTCGTCTCATTCACGAATCTATCAGTTCTAGTTCCGCCCAGCTCTTTCTAGATATATATATATATATATATATATATATATATATATATACCTAACCTACCATTCAACCTGGTGATATCCGAGCAGTCGCCACTCACTATAGCAACGCTAATAATAATCGTTAGTTTTTATATTGTTATTGGTGTTATGATTATTTATATTATTATTATTATTACTGGCTCATGAGTGTCAAATATGTGTAATCGTCTAAGGGGAGATCGAGAGCATTAAGTATATAATCGCTGCGGCTACTGCTGTAAACGGTACTTAATGGTACTTTTCCTTATAACGGTTTTTGCCTGTTTCTGTCTGGCTCGCTGAATTGACCTACTTTGTCTTTATACCTTGTCTTTTCTCGAATATCAACGACGTTGCTCGACGACATCGTCTCTGTAGCTGATTCTGCTAGAAATATCATAGTTTCTCCTTACAACTGCTCTTTCTATGATAATTTAACTATGCCGCCTTGAAATAGTAGTCGTCATCCTCCATTGCAACTGAGAAGAAGTGATTTATTCCAGCAGCCTTTGCTTACGCTTTGCCTAAATCGCACGGTCCCAGCGAACGATTCTAGTAGGCTCACTGGTCGTTGAGGCTGTATACTGGACTGCTTATAGACTTCAGCGGCTTTCAAAGCACCCCATTTAAGCTGCTTTAGCTATTTCATTTTTGTATGTCGCTTTCCTATGCCTGAAACTCCACTGAGAGGTTGCAAGCAGACCAAGTAAACCATACACGTTTAAATAGCAAACGTGGAATCGCTTTGCTTCACATAGCTACCAACTAATGGGTAATAACCGGGCCGTTGAAGATTGCCGAATAGGCCGGTATTTCAGTTGGAATATTCCGAAGAAATTCGTCATTTTTGTCAGGATGTCTGGGTTAGTTCAAGGGATATCCAATTTCCGTGCAATGGAACAGCAATTTGCTGTAAGGTCTTCAACGGACCACGTGACTCATCCATCCGACGTGGCGTGTACATAAATATTTATTATTTATATGTATATAAATTACGATAAGCTATTATTATCTTTTGGCCGGCTACCTCAACTGCCCGCACTTATGCCCCTGGTGTCCTTTCTATGTATTGTTGACATTTTATTCCAGTGCCTTGGTTATAAATTCAAGGAAACGCTTGGCGTATTGTTCGGGGTGAATAGTGGAGATCTCGGCGCCAGCGCCATGTTTGAGCGTTTTGGCGGCCTGGGCTGTGCGTTTCTTGACGCCGTAGTTAGTGAGAACGTCAACAAGTGCCATGAAGTACACTTCTTTCTTGGGGGCACTTTCACTCGAAGGGATCGCATATATATCACGTTTGGGATCTAGGGCTCCGCCTTCCTCCTCTGGGTCAAAATCCGCGTCACCGTAGCCCAATCCATCACCGGGCTCACCCGCGCGAATCCTGCCTGGGGAGTCGGGAGGAGTCGGCATTTGTAATCCATCGGGTCCACCTATTCCAGGCGAGGCTGGAGATTCATCTTCATTCTCATCCTCCGTAGTACCTCGATCTTCCGAATCGCCCGTGCCGCCGCCACCGCCGTTCTCTAGCCTCTCGCGTTCCTCTTTCTCGGCCCGCTCGCAGTCATGGATGCCCAGACACAACGAGTAGTCCATTACGTTCATTTTTGCCAGGAACTGTGGATAAAATAATTAATGAAAAACATATGGTTACTACTAATGCATTAGGCTTTATTGAGCATTTTATCTAGTCGTCTGGTTTGCTTTTTGCATAACTAAGAGCCAGCCTCTCCGCTAACACAAATCGGCTACATACGACCCTAGCACTAGATAATATATGAAAGGCCGCAACAAATTAGATCCCAGATTATGATCTGGCTAATGAAAGTACCACCGCCAACGGCTTGACCATATGCATAGTATTGCTCGCCAACTCACTTTCTCATAGGTTCTAAAGGAAGTACTTGCGCGCCCGGGTTATAGCGAAGGCCTCGCTTTACTGAATTACAACTGTTCAGATCCATGCAGTGCGGTCTAGAGGTCCCAAAACCACAGCCAGTAGTTTGAAAATGGGTGTGTTAATAGACTGCCTCTATGGTTGCTTCCTCATTAGTCAGGGTATTTGTTTCTGCTTGAAAGAGGGAGGAAGAACACGAAATAATGAATTCATTTTTCTTGTAGCAAAAGCTAGACTATATGGAATTAAATTTCTGAAAGCTGACAAAAATATTTTACTTTCTGATCGATCTATATATATATATATAT